>NC_074665.1:72176353-72476353 GCF_029448725.1 Salvelinus fontinalis
TGTTTTGCGAGTACTATTTCTTAAAATCAGTCCCGTATATGTTCTTACAAAAAAGGTTTTAAATTCACCAGGACAGCCACTATTGGTTATCAAGATGCCCTTTGGTGGTCAAAATAGCACTAACTGGCATTAATAGTACCAGTGGTTGGCACTTAAACAACGTGCCACACAAGCTGTTCTGCAGTACGCTGCAACTTTTAAAGGACGAACCACTGTAGGTGGAAGCTGAGGTCATTTACTGTTTATCTATAGTGTGCCCTACTCCCTGAGGAGAGGAACCCCATTTAGTCATATCACACTCCTTCCTTCGCCTCCTCCCTTGATTAGTGATGGGCCGTTTGATCAAGTTTTCCTGCCTGTCCTTGTGTTTAAACATGAATGAGGCAATTAAATAAGCCGCGGTGGTGCGCCAGGAGAGGAGTGGGTGCCGTGGCGTTCATTAGCGATGAATTAGCAGTGTGTAGCACTCACACTCGGAGGACTACTTTCAACCGGACCACTACCGTTAATCGTTACCGACCCGCAAGCGTATCAACGAGTCAGATTCAATCTAGCCATTGATTAACGTCGGCTTGTTCTTCCTGTGGAATCACTCAATGGGGATTTTAGTGCACTCATCCGGTCTTATTTAGTTTGGCTAGCATCAAAGGGCGATTTGAAGAGGGGATTGGGTAAGTTTTTTTTTTTTTTTTTTTTGTCTTGCCCTTCTTCAGTAAGAGACTTAGAGCCAATGTTGAATTATTACCTCATGTAAATAATCTTCTCCCTGTTTTTCCTTTTTTTGTGGAATAGGAACTCATGAGTCATCTAGAGGATAGAGCAAATGGGATGGAGGGGAGGGAGACAACGGGAGGAGGGTGCACTTGTAGTACTTTGTGATGCTGTCATTACTGTGTGTGTGTTGTGATCCACCCGTCCAATCTGAATGTTTCAAGCCGTTCCTCTGTCCAGTGTCTGTTCTTTTGACCATCTTAATCTTTTCTTTTTATTGGCCAGTCTGAGATATGGCTTTTTCTTTGCAGCTCTGCGACTGTAATGTATGGTGTGTGTGTGTGTGGTCCTCTCACTAAGACTATGGAAAACATGCAGTTTATGCTAGAGATAATATAAGTTATGATGATCTTAACGGGCAAATGATGAGAACATCAGTAACCTAAACATCTTTTATATGCGCCATTTGTGCTTTATGATGAACTTCAAAGGGCGGTGATTGTGATGGGTGATGAGCTTGATGATCTTTTCCGATACATATTGAGGGTCTTATTCTGGTGACATGATGAATCTTGGCTGCCATTTGACAAATAATATCGCTCTTATCCATAATAATTTCATAATGTAGGTAGCCTACCCACACTGTATCTGCGAGCTGTTGGATAGATCGCATGTGACTTGTCCAGAGTGGGTACTTTTGCTCTATAACCAACAGTTTTTGTGACAAACCATCAGAGTTAAATGCGATGGAAACTCATTTAACTTGTAAATTGAATGTGTACTACGACATCAAGCACAGCATTTTATCCTAAAAAAGTCTGATGGAAACATCACACACAGTTGAAAACGCACCTTGTTTTATGCAGATTTTATTTAATTTTTTGCATGAATCTGTCACACCTAGCTACTGTAATTAATACATTTTATATGCTATTGCACAAATAATAATGTGGTTATGTTTATGAAGGTCTTAGATAACATTAGAATATGGGGAAAAACATGTATTAAAAAAAACATAGCATTTTCATTAGTTTGTTACTGTAGATTGTGTAAAAATACATTTAAGTGTTCAATTTTATTCGCATGTCATCGGTGGGTGTAGCTGGTGCAAAGAAGCCAGGCGCAGGAGAGCAGAGATGAGTTAACACGAACAATTTGCCTCAGTAAAGTGCTAAGACCAGAACGCAACAGCGTCACAAAAACAAATGCCCAAAACAAGTAAGGCGGCACAAAGTACCACAAACAAGGTACAAAGTACTGGCTGCCACAAAACACGGGTACACAAAAACCCCGGCGCTAACCAGCCGGAAGCGTACCAACCTCGACAATACACAATACCCCACACAGCCATGGAGGGTACAGAGGGCTAAATACACATAGTAATTATGAGATGTAAACCAGGTGTGCAGGAAAACAAGACAAAACAAATGAAAGGTGGAATGGCGATGGCTAGAAGACCGGTGACGTCGACCGCTGCCCGAACAAGGAGAGGGACCGACTTCTGCGGAAGTCATGACATCGAATTGTGTCTTTTGTTACTACTATTATACAGAAAGCATGTGTGTTGGAACATGGTAACAGGTCATTGTTTTTTATAACGACAAAATAAAACAAAATACCCCAACCACCAAGCCGCCTAGGCTACTGATGTTTCATCATTTGACTGAACATCATTATAAGCATCAAGTGCCTTAAATAATACAAATCAGCACAAAAGCAAAAATGGCATAATGAATATTAGTGTCGATATGACAGCAGTTTAAAATAGTCAATTATTGTCGGCTCGTGCTTACATGGTGTGCGTTTTCACCGAATGGCATCAGTAGGTTTACATTTAGCTGTTATCCTGTGTACTAACATTTGACACTAATCTTCGCCACTTTCACTTGTTTGGCACACTTCCCACAAACATGTTGCAGGTGTTTGGTGACTCGGGTGTCTTTGGTTCACCTGGAATTGTCTCCTCAATGGGAGCTGTGCACAATTTGGCTCGCGCAGCAGCTTGCTGGGAATCTTTGCTGCAGCCTTGGCCCTCATATGTCTCATGTAGCCCGTGTGCCAGACTCATGATGAAGTCTCTCCTGGGCATGGTGTTGTTCAAGCAGTGCATGAACAACACATGTGTGTTGAAAGCAGCCAAGTCAAGCATGTTGTAGAACTCAGCAACAGGCCAGCGGCGGGTGCCTCCTTTCAACGAGTGCAGCCGTGCCATCTGATCAACACAGACCACATACACGCCCTTTCCACCGAATGCTTCACAGACATACAGTATTGAAATGATCGCTTCCAGCTCAACAGACAGATCCCAGGCCTTGCTCCCTGTGCACCACAGTACATTCCCTGATGTGCTGTAACGTGCTGATTACATTTTGTTCTGATAATCAGCCCGTAGCATTGTCACTAGCTTGTTCTATCCAAACGGTACCGTACCTTCCTCTCTCCTGTCTCACAGTTTCATTTTGTGGTGGCGTTGACACTTGCTCAGTGCACACCGTTCTGTCTTTTTTCTGTTTAGGCCTCAGAGGTGTAGGTTATTCAGGCTGAGGCTCAGAAGCAGAACAATAATCATCAGATGTCATGATTAATTTCTTCCCCACCACCCGAGTTGTTTTCATTCAGATCTTGTAGCAGCTCAAACGCAGCATTTGTATTGGTCTTTTTTCAAATGTAAATTACACACGCTCTCTGTGCACTCCAAGTCGGCCAGAGTAAACTGGTTAGACTACTTGTATTTGGTGGACTGATATAGGGTACATACAATTTTGAGATTATAATTAGGATATACCAATACAATATAATGGCCCACCCTGTTCATTCACAATTGGTGATGACATAATTATGCATTGTTCACTTCCCCTCACTCATCCATTCTCCCCCTTTCTCCCTCATCATACTTTACTTCACTTATTTCATCTGTTATGTGTGAAATTAGTTTCGGTTTAGGTTCAGCTTATAAGCAATTATTGAGGTGATTATCAACTGGGCACGAAACCTTCAACTGTCAGGAGAAGGAGTGTGGAGCAGGCCCTACTGTCTGGAGGAGGAGTGTGGAGCAGGCCCTACTGTCTGGAGGAGGAGTGTGGAGCAGGCCCTACTGTCTGGAGGAGGAGTGTGGAGCAGGCCCTACTGTCTGGAGGAGGAGTGTGCAGGCCCTACTGTCTGGAGGAGGGGCAACGGGGTGGGGGGGGGCATAAAATGACATGCGCTCCTAAACCTAGTTAGAATCTTAATATCACAAACATAACTAGAATTACAACAATGGCAGTGTGTTTATATAGAATTGTTTAGGAAAAGTCAAGAATGGAGGGGGCATGACTTTAAAAAAATGCCAGAGTCATGTTTTTTACATTCATGAGCATTCACAATTACTGCTTTAGCGTTTCTAGTGGTGACTACAGGCAGTGAGATGGAAAGGTATTTTCTCCCCTCTCTGTAAATGGCGGTGGGGACCTTTTGACTGTTTCACTACTATGGGATCACATGATGTTTGAGGGTGTAAAGGTCTCAAGGCAGCTGCTGCTTTTTGAATGTGCTTTTGGAGGGAGTTGTCGGTCCAACACAGAGTAGAACAGGGCTGAGCTTGTGCCCCATGCTGTCTCTAACTCTGCTTTGAAAGGTGGAGCAAATACTTTTTCTAAGGGCAAAAAAACTAGTTGAAATCCTCAGAAGCTGGGGTCTATTTGAGTGAGTCCCTTGGCTGCCTTCATGCTATAAACACCCACCATTCTCGCTCTCTCTTTTCTCTCTGAGTCGTAACAGGTGTCTCGGACCGTAAGGGGTTTCTTTTTTTCTCTTCCAGCTTAGCATATTTTCCACTTGCATGGAATGTTCTCTTTTTATTGGGAACATGCAGCCCTAGGTTACTGGGTACACGTCACTTTCTGTGTAGAGAAATTATAATATGCAGGCTTCACTTTGAAGCAAAATGGTTACTTTCACACTTCTTGGAAAGCCAGACATGCCTAGTTAAACCAAGCGATCATTGAAATACGGAGTAGCACCTCTGCACCGCCGTCGTCTATGTTAGCTGTAGTACACTGCACATATAGCCTACGTTTTACTCCTTGTTCAATTCATATTTTATTGGAAAACAATCTGTGTTATAACAGGAGGAAACTGTTAGTTCCGGTGTTAACTATTAGACGTGTATATAGGCAGTGTGTGAAAGGTTTGACATGATTGATGTTATGTCAGTCTGGTTCATCCTTTTTTTTACCCCATTTTTCTCCCCAATTCCGTGGTATCCAATTGTTCGTAGTTACTATCTTGGCTCATCGCTACAACTCCCGTACAGGCTCGGGAGAGACCAAGGTCAAAAGCCATGCGTCCTCCGAAACACAACCCAACCAAGCCGCACTGCTTCTTAACTCAGCGTGCATCCAATCAGGAAGCCAGCCGCACCAATGTGTCGGAGGAAACACCGTGCACCTGGCCCCCTTGGTTAGCGTGCACTGCGCCCGGCCCGCCACAGGAGTCGCTGGTGCGCGATGAGACAAGGATACCCCTACCGGCCAAACCCTCCCTAACCCGGACGACGCTAGGCCAATTGTGCGTCGCCTCACAGACCCCCCCCCCACAGAGTCTCTGGTGGCACAGCTAGCGCTGCGATGCAGTGCCCTAGACCACTGCGCCACCCGGGAGGCGGTTCATCCTCTTTCTAGATCAATAAAATGTGACCCGATTCCGGAACCTAGGCGTATGTCGCAAGTCACAACTTTTGAACGTAAAATATATATATTTTTTAAAAATGCATTTTTTTTTGGCAGAAATGCCTTCTTGAACATGTGAACTTTCATGTGCCTTCAATAACAAACTTGTATGCCAGCTGTAAATACGAATACAATTGTTAAATTACGAGCCTTGATGGTTAAGCCACAGAAAAAGGAGCAACCTTCTCACTAGCCATGATTGGCTGGGATAATGAGTGTGCTGGACATGCCGAGAGAGGTGTTCGGATTGGTCTGCCATAGGAGCGCGTCAGTCTGTGTTGGTAATCCTTTCAAATGCGGCTTTAAAATGTTTTTATTGTGTAGTGGAGCTGCATAAGTGTGTCTCCACTTTCTGGAGGATCACGTTTTGAAATCAGTGGCATTAGAGTATGATAGTTAAAAAGATGGAGGAAACCCCTGTCTCCGGATTACATCTTCAAACTAAGGGCAACCGTGACATGGCATTCCTGACAGGGAGACACGTCCATGCACGATGATGTATACAGGTAAGGTGCACCTCAGCCACGCACATGGTCCAAAACGATTTCATAACCGCCATCGATAAATGACAGTACTGTGCAGCCGTCTTCATCGACCTGGCCAAGGCTTTCGACTCAATCACCACATTCACCACATTCTTATCGGCAGACTCAACAGCCTTGGTTTCTCAAATGACTGCCTGTTTCTCAAATGCCGGTTCACCAACTACTTCTCAGATAGCGTTCAGTGTGTCAAATTTGAGGGCCTTTTGTCTGGGCCTCTGGCAGTTGATGGGGGTGCCACAGGGTTCAATTCTCGGCCTGACTCTTTTCTATGTATATATCAATGATGTTGCTCTTGCTGCTGGTGACTCTCTGATCCACCTCTAAACAGACGACACCATTCTGTATACACCTGGCTCTTCTTTGGACACTGTGTTGACTAACCTCCAGACAAGTTTCAATGCCATACAACACTCCTTCTGTGGCCTCCAACTGCCTTTAAATGCTAGTAAAACTAAATGCATGCTCTTCAACCGATTGCTGCCCGCACCCGCTCGCCCGACTAGCATCAGTAATCTGGACGGTTCTGACTTAGAATATGTGGACAACTACAAATATCTAGGTGTCTGGTTAGACTGTAAACTCTCCATCCATACTCACATTTAAGCATCTCCAATCCAAAATTAAATATAGAATCAGCTTCCTATTTCGCAATAAAGCCTCGTTCACTCATGCTGCCAAACATACCCTCGTAAAACTGACTATCCTACTGATCCTTGACTTCGGCGATGTCATTTACAAAATAGCCTCCTACACTCTACTTAGACTACATCCAATTTGCTATCACAGTGCCATCCGTTTTATCACCAAAGCCCCATATACTACCCATCACTGCGATCTGTATGCTCTCATTGGCTGGCCCTTGCTACATATTCGTGTTGCCAATGACTGGAAACGAATTGCAAAAATCATTGAAGCTGGAGTCTTACATCTCCCTCTCTAACTTTAAGCATCAGCTGTCAGAGCAGCTTACCGATCACTGTACCTGTACACAGCCAATCTGTAAATAGCACACCCAACTACCTCATCCCCATATTGTTATTTTATTTTTTGTTATTTTGCACCCCAGTATCTCTACTTGCACATCTATCACTCCAGTGTTGATGCTAAATTGTAATTATTTCACTTTTATGGACTATTCATTGCCTTACCTCCTTAATCTTGCTACATTTGCACACACTGTACATCGATTTTTCTATTGTGTTGTTGACTGTACGTTTGTTTATCCCATGTGTAACTCTGTTGTTTTTGTCACACTGCTTTGCTTTATCTTGGCCAGGTCGCAGTTGTAAATGAGAACTTGTTCTCTGTCACGATCGTCTAAGGGTGAGAGAGAGGACCAAGGCACAGCGTGTGCAAAATACATATTTTATTTAGAAGAGAGAAAAAAACACGAAATGAACAACTATACACAAACTAACAAAATAACAAACTGACGACCGTGAAGCTATAAAGACAAATAGTGCTGACACAAACACTACACATAGACAATTACCTAACACATGATGCCCATGGCTGCCTTAAATATGGCTCCCAATCAGAGACAATAAACCATAGCTGTCTCTAATTGAGAACCAATCTAGGCAGCCATAGACATACAAACACCTAGACAAACCAAAAAACACATACCTTCCCCATGTCACACCCTGACCTAACTAAAATAATAAAGGAAACAAAGAATACTAAGGCCAGGGCGTGACATTCTCAACTGGCCTACCTGGTTAAATGAAGGTCAAATAAAAAAGTCTAACGTTAGCTAGCTACATTTTCAGATCTTACACGTTTTCTAAATTTGACAGTGGTTTCATTTCAAGCTACAGTGTACTGTTAGCTAGCTAACGTTAGTTGGCTGGCTCTCTAGCAGATGTTATTCATTTCAGAGCTGTTTGCTGTTCTAGTTAGCTAACATTGAACATCGTTGGTTAGCTCCCAGCACTGTGGCATTGTTGGCACTGTTCATTGTTTAACTTGCTAACGTTGGCTGACTGGCTCGTTACGTGACATGTGCACAACACCCGTTGAATATGGCCAGTGTCAGTAAACGTCATCAAAAAAGCGTAATGAAATTATTGCCAGCAGAGCTGTTTTCATGCTATCCGGAGGTAAACAAATTATCGGCCAGAGGTCAAGTGTGTGCTTCGAAAGCAAAACGAGATGGGTGGGGCTAAAGCTTAGGGTGAGAACAAGGCTGAATGGTTGAAGACGAAGAGCTCTTCAGTAGATGGCACTACCTGCGTTGACCCTTTTTGCACTGACTCTGCGCACACACACTGGACTCTACCCACACATACTTATACGGACATCCCAACACATACATACACACACACATTCACAATCACCACATACACTGCTGTTACTGTCTATCCTGTTGCCTAGTAACTTTACCCCTACCTACAGTGCGTTCGGAAAGTATTCAGACCACTTGACTTTTTCCAAATGTTACGTTAGTCTTATTCTAAAATTGATTAAATTGTTTCCCTCATCAATCTACACACATTACCCCATAATGACAAAGCGAAAACAGGTTTTTATAAATGTTTGCAAATGTATGAAAAAAATTACGTAAATAAGGTATTTCTGTAAGTATTCAGACCCTTTCCTATGAGACTCGAAAATTAGCTCAGGTGCATCCAGTTTCCATTGATCAGACTTGAGATGTTTCTACAACTTGATATGAGTCCACCTGAGGTAATTTCAATTGATGGGACATGATTTGGAAAGGCAGAAACCTGTCTATATAAGGTCCCACAGTTGACAATGTATGTCAGCAAAAACCAAGCCATGAGGTCGAAGGAATTGTCTGTAGCGCTCCGAGACAGGATTGGACCCCCAAGTAAGCACTTCACTGTTAGTTTACTGTTGTTTATAAAGCATGTGATAAATAGCATATTTTTTTATTTATTTTTCTTATTCCATTTTCCAAATGGCTCCTCTGATTCAGTTCATTTAAGGTGGTGTTACACGTTAAACCGGTGGAAACTAGACTTGTATTAGACAATTTACCCCCATGTCATCACCATTTTCCTTGGCGTAAATACACTTTCAGATCAACACGTTTGAACATTTTCAGTACAAATGTAATAAAATAAAAAAAAACTGCCATAAGTAGATCTTCCCAAATACGACCCATCATCTAGTCTGCAGCAGTCAGATCAATCACTCTCTCTCAATTCAATTTCAGTTTAAGCGGCTTTATTGGCATTGGATACATATGTTTACATTGCCAAAGCAAGTGAAATAGATAATAAACAAAAGTGAAATAAACAATATAAAATTAACAGTAAACATTACACTCACACAAGTTCCTATAGAATAGACATTTCAAATGTCATATTATGTGCAAATAGTTAAAGTACTAAAGGGAAAATAAATAAACATAAATATGGGTTGTATTTACAAAGGTGTTTGTTCTTCACTGGTTGCCCTTTTCTTGTGGCAACAGGTCACAAATATTGCTGCTGTGATGGCACACTGTGGTATTTCACCCAGTAGAATGGGATTTTATCAAAATTGGGTTTGTTTTCTAATCTGAGAGAAATATGTGTCTCTATGGTCATACATTTGGCAGGAGGTTAGGAAGTGCAGCTCAGTTTCCATCTCATTTTGTGGGCAGTGTGGACATAGGCAGACCTGGCTCTCAAGAGAAGACAGACTATGGCGGCCTTTCTCAATAGCAAGGCTATGTTCACTGAGCCTGTACATAGTCAAAACTTTCCTGGCGTTTGGGTCAGTCAGTGGTCAGGTATTCTGCCACTGTGTACTCTCTGTTTTAGGACCAAATAGCATTCCAGTTTGCTCTTTTTTTTAATTCTTTCAATTGTCAATTATCTTTTAGTTTTCTCATATTTGGTTGTGTCATTGTTTGTGAACAGAGCCACAGGACCATCTTGCTTATGGGACTCTTCTCCAGGTTTTTCTCTCTGTAGGTGATGACTTTGTTATAGAAGGTATGGGAATCGCTTCCTTTTTAGGTGGTTGTAGAATTTAACGGCTCTTTTCTAGATTTTGATAATTAGCGGGTATCGGCTTAATTCTACTCTGCATGCATTATTTGGTGTTTTACGTTGTATACTGAGAATATTTTTTTTCTCTTTGCTGTCTTTACTACGGAGTGTAATTACATTCACATGTTAAGGGTACATTTTGGCAGTATAGAGCAAATATTTCAAGCATCTGAATAAGTATACAATTTGGATTAAGCCACACAAAAACAACAGAAACAAACAAAAAGCCCAGAAATGACAGAATAAGACCCGTACGATATGTCAGGAACTCTGACCAGAGACCTTCATACCTATGCTGTCTATGTTGGCGTGGAACCTCCCTCCTTGTCTTCAATGTAAGAGTAATCATTTTGTTTGTTTAATCCTGTCAATAGAAATATCTGCTATAAAGAGAAGACAATGTAAAGGCATATCACAAAATTGACTCTTTAATTTTGAGCCATGACAAATCCTTTGGTTGTTGAATCCATGATGCTATGTGATTAAGTTGCGCTGCGAAGTAATATCATTTAAGGTTAGGGAGGCCAAGCCCACCCAATTATTTGAACAGCTGTAGTTTTTTAGGACTAATACGAGCCTTCTTAATTTGCCATAAAAATGTGCCTATTGCTGCATTTAGGCAAGTAAAGGTTTTAGCAGGGATTTTAACAGGAAGCATTGAAAACCAATAAAGCAGTCTTGGTAAGACATTCATTTTCACTGAAAAAACCTGACCTGCAAGAGATATAGGGAGGGGCATCCAATGGTCTAGATCTTCAATGATTTTACTTACCACAGAGGGTAGTTCAAAGCATATAGTTTCCCATAATCTGACATAATATTAACACCCAAGTAAAGCATGCTTGTATCAGTCCACTACACTGAGGATATTATTGCAGAATTCTGCATGCAGTCTCTCAATTTTGTGTTTGTCCCGTTTTGTGAATTCTTGGTTGGTGAGCGGACTCCAGACCTCACAACCAGAAAGGGCAATGGGTTCTATATCTGACTCAATTATTTTTTTTGCCTAGGCCTAATTGGTTTGTCAAATTTGATGTTCCTTTTTTTATCCCATAGAAGGCCCTTCTTGCTTTGTCTCTCAGATCGTTCAGTTTTGTGGAAGTTACCTGTGGGCCTGATGTTTAGGCCGAGGTATGTATCTTTTTTTGTGTGCTCTAGGGCAACGATGTCTAGATGGAATTTGTGGTCCTGGCAACTGGACCTTTTTTGCCACACCATTATTTTTGTCTTACTGAGATTTACTGTCCAGGTCTGACAGAATCTGTGCAGTAGATCTACACTACTGTTCAAAAGTTTGGGGTCACTAAGAAATGTCCTTGTTTTGGAAAGAAAATCATATATTTTTGTCTATTAAAATAACATCAAATTGATCAGAAATACAGTGTAGACATTTAATGTTGTAAATGACTATTGTAGCTGGAAACAGACAATTTTTTTTTTATTGTTTTTTGATATATATAATTATTATGATTATTTTTTTATATCTACGGAGGCCCAATTTCAGCAACCATCACTCCTGTGTTCCAATGGAACGTTATGTTAGCTAATCCAAGTGCCTAGGAGGCCATCATCTTAGTCGCCTCTTCACTGTTGATGTTGAGACTGGTGTTTTGCGGGTACTGTTTAATGAAGCTGCCAGTTGAGGACTTGTGAGGCATCTGTATCTCAAACTAGACACTAATGTACTTGTCGTCGTGCTCAGTTGTGCACCGGGGCCTCCCACTCTTTCTATTCTGGTTAGAACCAGTTTGCGCTGTTCTGTGAAGGGAGTAGTACACAGCGCTGTACGAGATCTTCAGTTTTTGGCAATTTCTCGTATGGAATATCCTTAATTTCTCAGAACAAGAATTGACTGACGAGTTTCCGAAGAAAGGTCTTTGTTTCTGGCCATTTTGAGCTTGTAATCAAACCCACAAATGCTGATGCTCCAGATACTCAACTAGTCTAAAGAAGGCCAGATGTAGTGCTTCTTTAATCAGGACAACAGTTTTCAGCTGTGCTAACATAATTGCACAAGGGTTTTTCTAATGATCAATTAGCCTTTTAAAATGATCAACTTGGAGTAGCTAACACAACGTGCCATTGGAACACAGGAGTGATGGTTGCTGATAATGGGCCTCTATATGCCTATGTAGATATTCCATTAAAAATCTGCTGTTTCCAGCTACAATAGTCATTTACAACGTTAACTATGTCTACACTATATTTATCAATTTGATGTTATTTTAATGGACAAAAAAAGTGCTTTTCTTTCAAAAACAAGGAACATTTCTAAGTGACCCCAAACTTTTGAACGGTAGTGTACGTGCTGCTTTAGGCCCTCCTTGGTTGGGGACAGAAGCACCAGATCATCAGTAAACATTAGACATTTGACTTCAGATTCTAGTAGGGTGAAGGCTGTGTGCCGCAGACTGTTATAGTGCCCTCGCCAATTCGTTGCTATATGTGTTAGAGGGTGGGGCTTAAGTTGCATCCCTGTCTCACCCCACGACCCTGTGGAAAGAAATGTGTGTTTTGTACATTTTAACTGCACACTTGTTGTTTGTGTACATGGATTTTATAATGTCATATGTTTTTCCCTAACACCACTTTCCATGAAATTGTATAGCAGACCTTCATGCCAAATTGAGTCAAACGCTTTTTTGAAGTCAGCAAAGCATGAGAAGACTTTCATGCCTTTGTTTTGGTTTGTTTGTTTGTCAATTAGGGTGTGCAGGGTGAATACGTGGTCTGTCGTATGGTAATTTGGTAAAAAGCCAAATTAATATTTGCTCAGTACATTGTTTTCACTGATGAAATGTACAAGGCTGCTGTTAATGATAATGCGGAGGATTTTCCCAAGGTTGCTGTTGACGCATATCCCACGGTAGTTATCGGGATCAAATTTGTCTTAACTCCAACCCACAAAAGTGATCAGTCCTTGTTTCCAAATATTGGGGAAGATGCCAGACCTGAGGATGATGTTAGAGTTTAAGTATAGTCAATTGGAATTTATGGTCTGTATAATTTCATGTAGGATACAGTCAACACCACAGGCCTTTTTGGGATGGAGGGTTTGTATTTTGTCCTATAGTTCATTCAATGTAATTGGAGAATACAGTAGGTTCTGGTAGTCTTTTTAATAGCTGATTCTAAGATTTGTAATTGATCATGTATATGTTTTTTTTCTTTGTTATAGAGACAAAAATATTTGAAGTGGTTTATCCACACATCTCTGTTTTGGATAGATCACTCTGAGTTGTTTGTTTAGTGTTGTAACGCTCGTCTGAAGAAGTGGACCAAGGTGCAGCGTGGTGAGTGTTAATGATTCTTTAATTACTCAGAACACCAAACAAAAACAACAAAAAGAATAACGAACGTCACGTTCTGCAGGCTACACAGAGCTAACAAAAACAAGATCCCACAATATAGGTGGGAAAACAGGCTACCTAAGTATGATTCCCAATCAGAGACAACGATAGACAGCTGCCTCTGATTGGGAACCACACTCGGCCAACCACAAAGAAATACAAAACATAGAATGCCCACCCCACATCACACCCTGACCTAACTAAATAGAGAAATAAAAAGTCTCTCTAAGGTCAGTGCTTGACAAGTGTGTTCCAATTTTCCCGGAAGTTGTTAGATTCTATGGATTCTTCAATTACATTAAACTGATTTCTGTTGTGCTGTTCCTTCTTTTTACAACGTGCTGTTCCTTCTTTTTCTGTAGTGTGTTTCTGTATTGTTTTAGTAATTCACCATAGGGAAGGCGTAGACTCAGGTTTTCTGTATTGTTTTAGTAATTCACCATAGGGAAGGCGTAGACTCAGGTTTTCTGGGTCTCTATGTTTTTGGTTGGATAGGTTTCTCAATTTCTCCTAGGTTTTTGCATTCCTCATCAAACCATTTGTCATTTGTGTTAATTTTGCTGTGATCTGATAGGGGTGTTAGTGGGCTGACTGAACTCTGAGAGACTCTGGGTTGAGGTCAGTGATAAAGTAGTCTACAGTACTACTGCCAAGTGATGAGCTGTAGGTGTACCTGCCATAAGAGTCTCCTCGCAGCCGGCCATTGACTATGTACAGACCCAGCATGCGACAGAGCTGCAGGTGTTATGACCCATTTTTGTTGGCTGTTTTGTCATACTTGTCTCGGGAGTCATATTTAGGAGGGAATACTGTCACCTCCAGGTAGGTGTTTGTCCCTCTATGTGCTGAGTGTCAGGTTCTTGTCAAATTCTGGCATTTAGGTCGCCACAGACTAGTACATGTCCCTGGGCCTGGAAATGGTTGCTCTCCCCCGCTAAAATGGAGAAGCTGTCAAAGTATGGGGATTCTATTGGGGGGATATAGGTAGCACACATAAGGAAATGTTTCTCTGTTAAGATAATTTCCTTATTAATTTCTAGCCAGCTGTAAAATGTTCCTGTTTTGACTAATTTAATAGTGGGTTAGGTCTGCTCTATACCAAATTAGTTTTCCCCTTGAGTCTCTTCCTTGTTTCACACCTGGTAGTTTGGTGGATGAAACTACCAGCTCTCTGTAACCTGGAGGGCAACGAGTTGGTCTGTTTCCTCTATACCATGTTTCTTGTAGGAGGAAGATGTCTGTATTTCTTTGAAGTCTGGGTTCCTACTCTTTAGGCCAAAGGAAGATGACCTTGTATATTCCAGGATGAGAAAGTTAAAGCTTTGTGTTCCATGATTTCTAGTGTTGTTTTTGTGTGGTTTATGCCCGGACCATAACAGTAGGTGTGAACAGAGCATGTTGAGTATCTGATACATACCTTTTAGGTCGCAGGATGGGGGGCGGGGTGCATTATTGGGGGGTTGGGCCTGTTGCTCTGCTCACGACCTGGCATATGTTTATCTCTCTCTGTCTGTGCCTGTCTGCCTGTGTCTGTCTGCCTGACTGTGTTCCAAATGGCACCCTATTCCCTAGAGCTTCTGTGCAAAATAGTGCACTATGTAGTGAGTAGGGTGCCACTTGGGACGTAGCTTCTCTCTGGGCGGGCACTTTTCAATAGCCAAGGCCTCAGGGAGGCTGTGTGTGTGAAAGATGTGAATTCATATTATTAATGTTCTCCTCACAGCTGACCAGATAAGCCCATCCTGGAATAGGTTTACTTGCTGTGTGTTGTAGATTTAACACAAAGCTGTGTGTGTATTGTGTAAGCATGAAATAGGCTTAGTTATTTTAGATTGGGATATTGACAAGAGTGGGGAACACAATAATGATACAAGTAACTAGGGTTGCAAAGGGTCGGAAACTTTCTTATAAATTTCCGCAGATTTTCCACGGGAGTTAAGGCCAGGATTTTTGGGAATATTGCTTAAATTCATCAAAAAAGTTAGCTTATAACGGTAAACCTTTTTTGTGGGATACACACAGGCAATTCTAGGTCTTGTGGCATATTTTGGTTAAACTATCCCCAATTCATAGGAATTGCAGCCCTCTGCATGCACAGTGCATTCTTCCATCACATGTACAGCTGATTCTCAAGATCTTGCACACTTATGATATGCTATTGAGGCCACACTACTACACTGTCTGAGCCAAGGACTACATGCTTTCTGGTAAGTTTTGATTACAATACTGGGTGGGGTGAATATATTTTGTGACATATACATAATATTTAGTAAATAGTAGCCTACAGCAAAGTGTTTAAATAATTTCTAACTTAACAATTAGTTTTTGCAACCATGTTGGTTTTAGCTTGAGCCTGCTAACTAAGGAGTGTTAATTCACCTGTTTCCATACATGTTTCATTTTAAAACATTTATCTTACAAAGGAGTTGTTTAATCTAACTGCTTAACTATTTATCTGTACATAGAATTGTATTTGTTGTTTTTTTACCTTTTTTTTCTTCTAATCTTTACAGGAAAATGCCACGGGCACTATCTGATGTGTGGAGACATTTCACTGCAGCTAATGTAGAAGGAAAAGCTATGTGCAAATACTGTACCAAATCATATGTGAAGAATGCAACAAAGATGCAGAATCATCTGGCCAAGTGCATGAAGTTCCCTCAGCCGCTCACAACAAACAACCTCTGACAAAAGTCCCTCTACTTCTATTCGAGGTGAAAATGATGAATCAGACAATAGCAACAGCTCATGGTCTTCCTGGAATCAGAAGTTTTTTTGACTCAATGAAGGAACGCAATCAGAGAAATGCTGATGAATGTCTTGCTCGAGCTGTGTATGCAACTGGTTCACCTCTGATGCTCACAGGCAATGTGTATTGGAAGAGATTTCTGAATGTTCTTCACCCAGCATACACCCCTCCAACCAGACATGCTTTATCTACTCATTTGCTGGATGCAGAGTTCAACAGAGTTCACGTGAAGGTCAAGCAAATCATAGAGAAAGCAGACTGTATTGCTATCACCTCTGATGGGTGGTGGAATGTTCGTTGGCAAGGAATAATTAACTATATCGCCACCCCTCAACCAGTATTCTACAAGAGCACAGACACAAGGGACAACAGACTCTACATTGCAGATGAGCTGAAGGCAGTCATCAATGACCTTGGACCACAGAAGGTATTTGCACTGGTGAGACAATGCTGCGAACATGAAGGTTGCTTGGTCTAAAGTGGAGGAGTCCTACCCTCACATCACATCCATTGGCTGTGCTGCTCGTGCATAGAATCTGCTCCTCAAGGACATAATGGCACTGAAAACAATGGATACACTCTACAAGAGAGCCAAGGAAATGGTTAGGTATGTGAAGGGTCATCAAGTTATAGCAGCAATCTAACTCACCAAGCAAAGTGAGAAGAATAAGAGCACCACCTTGAAGCTACACAGCAACACCCATTGGGGTGGTGTTGTCATCATGTTTGACAGTCTCCTGGAGGGGAAGGAGTCTCCAAGAAATGGCCATATCACAGTCTGCCAATATGGACAGCCCCATCAAGAGAATCTTCCTGGGTGATGTATTTTTGGAGAGAGTGGTAAGCAGCCTGAAACTCCTGAAACCTATAGCAGTAGCCATTGCACGGATTGAGGGAGACAATGCCATCCTGTCTGATGTTCAGACTCTGCTTGCAGATGTAAGAGAAGAAATCCGTACTGCCCTGCCCACTTCACTGTTGCTCCAAGCAGAGGAAACTGAAGTTCTGAAATGCATCAAAAAGCGTGATGACTTCTGCCTGAAGCCCATACACGCTGCAGCGTACATGTTGGACCCCAAGTATGCTGGCAAGAGCATCCTGTCTGGTGCAGAGATCAATAAGGCCTATGGTGTCAACACTACTGTGTCTCGTCACCTTGGCCTGGATGAGGGCAAGGTTCTTGGCAGTCTGGCGAACACTTCCAAGCAAGGGCTATGGGATTCAAATCGAATCAAATGTATTTATAAAGCACTTCTTACATCAGCTGATGTCACAAAGTGCTCTACAGAAACCCAGCCTAAAACCCCAAACAGCAAGTAATGCAGGTGTAGAAGCACGGGGGCTAGGAAATACTCCCTAGAAAGGCCAGAACCTAGGAAGAAACCTAGAGAGGAACCAGGCGATGAGCTGTGGACAGTCCTCTTCTGGCTGTGCCGGGTAGAGATTATAACAGAACATGGCCAAGATGTTAATGTTCATAGATGACCAGCAGGGTCAAATAATAATAATCACAGTGGTTGTCGAGGGTGCAACAGGTCAACACCTCAGGAGTAAATTGGCTTTTCATAGCCGATCATTCAGAGTATCTCTACCGCTCCTGCTGTCTCTAGAGAGTTGAAAACAGCAGGTCTGGGACAGGTAGCATGTCCAGTGAACAGGTCAGGGTTCCATAGCCGCAGGCAGAACAGCAGCAGCACGGCCAGGTGGACTGGGGACAGCAAGAAGTCATCAGGCCAGGTAGTCCTGAGGCATGGTCCTAGGGCTCAGGTCCTCAGAGAGGGAGAGAGAATTAAAGAGAGCATACTTAAATTCACACAGGACACCGGATAAGACAGGATAAATACCACAGATATAACAGACTGACCCTAGCCCCCCAACACATAAACTACTGCAGCATAAATACTGGAGGCTGAGACAGGAGGGGTCGGGAGACACTGTGGCCCCATCTGACGATACCCCCGGACAGGGCAAAACAGGCAGGATATAACCCCACCTACTTTGCCAAGCACAGTCCCCACACCACTAGAGGGATATCTTCAATCACCAACTTACCATCCTGAGACAAGGCCGAGTATAGCCCACAAAGATCTCCGCCACGGCACAACCCAAGGGGGGCGCCAGCCCGGATAGGAAGATCACGTCAGTGACTCAACCCACTCAAGTGACGCACCCATCCTAGGAATGGCATGGAAGAGCACCAGTAAGTCAGTGACTCAGCCCCTGTAATAGGGTTAGAGGCAGAGAATCCCAGTGGAGAGAGGGGAACCGGCCAGGCAGACACAGCAAGGGCGGTTCGTTGCTTCAGTGCCTTTCCCTTCACCTTCACACTCCTGGGCCAGACTACACTCAATCATGGGACCTACTGAAGAGATGAGTCTTCAATAAAGACTTAAAGGTTGAGACCGAGTCTGTGTCTTTCACATGGGTAGGCAGACCATTCCATAAAAATGGAGCTCTATAGGAGAAAGCCCTGCCTCCAGCTGTTTGCTTAGAAATTCTAGAGACAGCAAGGAGGTCTGCGTCTTGTGACCGTAGCGTATGTGTAGGTATGTACGGCAGGACCAAATTGGAAAGATAGGTAGGAGCAAATCCATGTAATGCTTTGTAGGTTAGCAGTAAAACCTTGAAATCAGCCCTTGCCTTAACAGGAAGCCAGTGTAGAGAGGCTAGCACTGGAGTAATATGATCAAATTTTGGTGTTCTAGTCAAGATTCTAGCAGCCGTGTTTAGCACTAACAGAAGTTTATTTAGTGCTTTTCCGGGTAGCCGGAAAGTAGAGCATTGCAGTAGTCTAACCTAGAAGTGACAAAAGCATGGATTAATCTTTCTGCATCATTTTTGGACAGAAAGTTTGATTTTTGCAATGTGACGTAGATGGAACAAAGCTGTCCTTGAAACAGTCTTGAAATGTTCGTCAAAAGAGAGATCAGAGTCCAGAGTAACGCCGAGGTCCTTCAGTTTTATTTGAGACGACTTTACAACCCTCAAGATTAATTGTCAGATTCAACAGAAGATCTTTGTTTCTTGGGACCTAGAACAAGCATCTCTATTTTGTCCGAGTTTAAAAGTAGAACATTTGCAACCATGACGAACATATCAAGACTGTGTCCTTATGTCTGAAACACAGGCTTCAAGGGAGGGCAATTTTGGGGCTTCACCATGTTTCATCGAAATGTACATCCACATAGCAGTGAAAGTTAACATTATGTTTCCGAATGACATCACCAAGAGGTAAAATATATAGTGAAAACAATATTGGTCCTAAAACGGAACCTTGAGGAACACCGAAATGTACAGTTGATTTGTCAGAGGACAAACCATTCAGAGACAAACTGATATCTTTCTGACAGATAAGATCTAAACCAGGCCAGAACTTGTCCGTGTAGACCAGGGGTGTCAAACTCATTCCACGGAGGGCCTAGTGTCTGCAGGTTTTTGGTTTTTCCTTTCAATAAAGCCCTAGACAACCAGGTGTGGGGAGTTCCTAACTAATTAGTGATGTTAATTCATCAATCAAGTACAAGGGAGGAGCGAAAACCCGCAGACACTCGGCCCCCCGTGGAATGAGTTTGACACCTGTGGTGTAGACCAATTTTGGTTTCCAATCTCTCCAAAAGAATGTGGTGATCGATGGTGTCAAAAGCAGCACTTAAGGTCTAGGAGTACAAGGACAGACGCAGATCCTCGGTCTGACGCCATTAAAAAGTAATTTACCACCTTCACAAGTGCAGTCTCAGTGCTATGATGTGGTCTAAAACCAGGCTGAAGCGTTTCGTATACATTGTTTGTCTTCAGGAAGGCAGTGAGTTGCTGCACAACAGCTTTTTCAAAAACAAATTGAAGAATGGGAGATTCGATTTAGGCCAATTTCTTTTTTTATATTCTGGGTCAAGGTTTGCCAATTTTAGTGAGTTTGGTACACATCAGGTGGATAGAGAGCCTTTTATTATGTTCAACATAGGAGGGCCAAGCACAGGAAGCAGCTCTTTCAGTAGTTTAGGGTCCAGTATGCAGCTTGACGGTTTAGAGGCCATGATTATTTTCATCAATGTGTCAATAGATGTAGTACTAAAAAACTTGAGTGTCTCCCTTACTTCTAGGTCCTGGCAGAGTTGTGCAGACTCAGGACCCCTGAGCTTTGGAGGAATATGCAGATTTAATGAGGAGTCTGTAATTTGCTTTCTAATGATCATGATCTTTTCCTCAAAGAAGTTCATGAATTTATCACTGCTGAAGTGAAAGCCATCCTCTCTTGTGGAATGCTGCTTTTTAGTTAGCTTTACGACAGTATCAAAAATCCATTTTGGATTGTTCTTATTTTCCTCAATTAAGTTGGAAAAATAGGATGATCGAGCAGCAGTGAGGGCTCTTCGATACTGCACGGTACTGTCTTTCCAAGCTAGTCAGAAGACTTCCAGTTTGGTGTGGCGCCATTTCCGTTCCAATTATCTGGAAGCTTGCTTCAGAGCTCGAGTATTTTCTGTATACCAGGGAGCTAGTTTCTTATGACAAATGTTTTTAGGGGTGCGACTGCATCTAGGGTATTGCGCAAGGTTAAATTGAGTTCCTCAGTCAGGTGGTCAACTGATTTTTGTACTCTGACGTCCTTGGGTAGGCGGAGGGAGTCTGGAAGGGCATCTAGGAATCTTTGGGTTGTCCGAGAATTTATAGCACGACTTTTGAGTATCCTTGGTTGGGGTCTGAGCAGATTATTTGTTGCAATTGCAAACGTAAAAAAATGGTGGTCCGATAGTCCAGGATTATGAGGAAAAACATTAAGATCCACAACATTTATTACACGGGACAAAACGAGGTCCAGAGTATGACTGTGGCAGTGAGTAGGTCCGGAGACATGTTGGACAAAACCCACTGAGTCAATGATGGCTCCGAAAGCCTTTTGAGTGGGTCTGTGGACTTTTCCATGTGAATATTAAAGTCACCAAAAATTAGAAAATTATCTGCCATGACTACAAGGTCCGGTAGGAATTCAGGGAACTCAGTGAGGAACGCTGTATATGGCCCAGGAGGTCTGTAAACAGTAGCTATAAAAAGTGATTGAGTAGGCTGCATAGATTTCATGACTAGAAGCTCAAAAAACAAAAATGTTATTTTTTTTGTAAATTGACATTTTCTATCATATTAGATGCAATATGGCAGTCGTGCCAACATATCTCATCAGCCACCTGGTGGAAAGGGACTTTGTGGATCTGAGGCTCTTTCCCCTCTGTTGCCTTATCTTCCTAATCCCACCATCATCAGCCACCTCAGAGCGCAAATGGTCCTTGTTTGGGAACACACACACCAAAGCACACAACAGGCTGACCAATACAAGGGTTGAAAGTTGGTGGCTATCTGGGCAAATTTGAGGCTTTTGGAGCCTGACAATGAGCCATCCTCAACAGGGTTGGAAAGTGATCATTCAATATTCCCTTTAGTTGTTCAGTGAAATCATCCCATGCGAAGAGTCAACTCAATTAATTCAAGTTCAATTCGTAACTAAATTGTTTTATTTTTATTTCTATTAGAAGGATTTAATCGTTTGCAATTATGTCTACTTATGATTAGGTAAAAGGTTTATGTTTCTGTCTCCATATGATGTGGTAAATATATGCAATGCCAAAAACATCTACATTTTTAAATGGTATTAATATTAATTTGCATATATTCCCTTTAATTCCCACGTAAAGTTTCCACGCCTGAATATTCCCCAAAAAGTGCAACCCTACAGTACAAGTAACTATGATAAACCCAAGGGTAATTCTTCAGTTGATTTGCATAGTGATTGACTGTTTATTCCCCAGTCCCAAAGCATTCTCTCTTAATAGCTTATGAAGTATGGTCTCTTGATAGTCAGGTTATTGCTCCTTGAAATTCATGCACATGTCAAAGCTGACACTTTGCAATTGGATTTTAATCTTACTTGGGTTTTAAAAACATAAAATAATCACAAAATGGCATATCTGCCAAAGACATTTAGAAAAATGTTGATTTATTGTGGGCTGTGTGGGCTGTAGCTTGATTTGAGTACAATTGGACTGTTGATGTTTAATTCAGATTAGGGCCGACCTCATTTAGTCGACTGGTCCATTGTTTGGTCGATAGGCTGTTGGTCGACCGAGATTTCTTTTGTCGAGCAGTCGCAAATATATATATATTTTTATGGTTCTCAAGATGCCTGTCTCAGTGGTCTAATCCATTGCGGAGGCCACGGGGATGGCACAGTCCATCACTCTTAAGGCGTGATACTGAAATTGTATATGGTTATCTTATGTATGAGCAATGGTGCAACACTAATAAATCAAATATTTTATAACGTGCTTTCTCCCGCTTTGTATGCGGTCGTTGTCCGCGGTTTTGTAACAATTTTCAGTGCGCTGTAGAATTAGCGCCTCTCCGTATTGTATTCTATATTGGCATTACCAGAGAATTTAAAACTTTTTTTGTAATAACATAGTAAATGGTATTGATTTGAAGAAATTTGGCTCAATTCATTTGATTTAATATTATGGTGTGTCTAATGAGAGGAAAACGAAACCCTCACGGTTTACGTTAAGATGGAGTGGAAAATATGGCGATGTACAACATGACGGTTGGGAGTAGGCTACAGGATTGGAGGATTATAAATTGTTTGCCTTCTTTAGACAACTTTGTTCCAATATTTTTGGCAACGGGTTTGGCAACGAATATGAAGCGAGGGCCAGCCAATGAGAGCATATAGGTCGCAGTTGTGGATAGTATATGGGGCTTTGGTGACAAAACAGATGGCACTGTGATAGACTATATCCAATTTGCTAAGTAGAGTGTTGGAGGCTATTTTGTAAATGACATCGCCAAAGTCAAGGATCGGTAGGATATTCAGTTTTATGAGGGTATGTTGTCAGCATGAGTGAAGGATGCTCTGTTGCGAAATAGGAAGCCGATTCTAGATTTCATTTTGGATTGGAGATGCTTAATGTGAGTCTGGAAGGAGAGTTTACAGTCTAACCAGACACCTCGGTATTTGTAGTTGTCCACATATTTTAAGTCAGAACCGTTCAGAGTAGTGATGCTAGATGGGGGGGGGGGGGGGCAGACAGGGATCGGTTGAGGAGCATGCATTTAGTTTTACTTGCATTTAAGAGCAAGCAGTTTGAGGCCACGGAAGGAGTGTTGAAATAAATCATTTGGTACAGTGTAAGAAAAACGTCAGAGTAATCTGAAATAGGGGCATAATTCATGTTCAAAGTTACAACATAACATACATAGGCATTTCATCATTAAGACCTTTAGGAAATAATGTCTGGAGGGTGAAAATCCGATAACATTCTGGCTGATGTTGATTTTGTGGCTGGCAGTTGGCACGGACCAATTTATCGCGTAAATAAAACATGCCAGTGTTTCTTGACCGCATCTCCCACTTTTCTCGAGTTCAAAGTATATGTAGTTGTGAACATTACATTGTGTCCTTTAGCTTTAGTGGGTCTTTTTTGCAGCAGTTCATTTCGTGTTTTCCCCAATGCTAAATCAAGAACTTCATCCACACATTGTGGAGAATAGCCTCTTCTTGAAAACCTATTGCGCATCTCTGCTGCTTTTTCTAGATAGTCTTGAAAATGATTTGTTATAAGTTGGGGAGGAGGGGGAGTTTCACACCTAGCTCAAGTTGGGGAGGGGGGGGTTCACACCTAGCTTGACTATTATACAATTCTTTACTAAAGGTTGAATAGTCAATTGTTCAGCAAATAGACCATCCTGCTACGCTTGTGAAACACTAATAATACTTTTCCCCCTTTCCACGTTTAAGATTACAATTGATAAAGTGTTTTTAGCCACAATCGGCCCCAACCCCAATTAATAAATTTGAACACAGTCGATAGCGTGCTGGACTTCGGGCTAGAATGTTGAGGGTTCGAAACCTGCTCCCTGCTTGCTATAATGAATGAGTTTGATAAACCTGGTATTGGATATGGCTGGAAAAAACTTGCTAAATAGACATTTTCGTAAATTAACTTCATGACAAAAATGTATGCACTTTAATTTGTCTCTACATTGACTACCATATTCCTCTCAACTGTACATTTATTGCTTGACTCGTTATGACGTTATAACTACATACATTTCCTTCCCCGTAATGTTTGTCAGCCACCTTTGCTGAAGTCACCAGGGATGGGTGGCCCGCGTCAAATTCGTCAATGGAACCACTCGATATGATTGGTCATATAAAAACCTTGGAACCCAAATGCATAATGAGTGCTCTAACTTCCCCTTGTGGTGTTCTGGAGCAATGAAGCCGTGACGCTGGGTACCTCTAAGTCCCGCGGTGTAAGCTCGCAACTTTTAAAGTAGTAACCACTGTAGGTCACATGCATGCGATGCTTACATGTTTCATGTAAAGAGCGCAAGGGTTGAGGGAATAGGGAATGTTTTTCATTAACAAATTAGGGATTTCGGTAGCAGAACTTTTCATACTGAACCAAGTACAAAAACAAAATGGCTGAAATGTTGCTGCTTCGGCACGGACAGAGCACTCGCTGTCATTTTTTAACACAGTGTGAACGTCGGGCTCATTCTTGAGTCATTTGTGTCTCAATTATTTGATCAAAGTGTGCTTAAAGCATCAGATAAACACTGTATATGTAGTGGATTTTTTCAAACACATAGGGTGTGTGTCTATATATGGGAAATTAAAGTTTAAACATTTCAACCAATCAATTGGTTGAAAAACAGGACAACTCTTGGGTGACCAAGATTTTTTTTTGTTGGATAAAAATAACTTTCACTACTCAACATGCTTTAATGAGTAAGTACAAACATATGTTTGGGGGGAAAAAAACATTTTTGGCTTTTATCAAGC
Source organism: Salvelinus fontinalis (assembly GCF_029448725.1). Classification (NCBI taxonomy): domain Eukaryota; kingdom Metazoa; phylum Chordata; class Actinopteri; order Salmoniformes; family Salmonidae; genus Salvelinus; species Salvelinus fontinalis. The sequence continues at coordinate 72,201,252 of NC_074665.1, forward strand.
TGCCAGTTAAGTGACTGGCCCGCTTCTCAACTTTAGTAACATTTGTGGTTTAAGTATCTCAAATAACACAATCCAGCATTTCCTTTTGGTATTTTGTTTTTGCTTCTCAAGTTTATTTTCCTCTTAAGAACTTTCACCTGGGCATCACAATGCGAACAAGTAGAAAAAGAATACCTTTTAAGTTTATTATGTAAGACTTATATTACAATCACTTTATCAGCTATAAAATTCAGAACATGTGAGAGTATGCCCGGTGACTCTGATATGCAAAGTGTTCTGTCATGCAGATAGTTTGATAACTTAAACAAGTCTCCTTGGTCATTCCTAATTCCTCCTAAGACTTAAGTCCCCTTTACACAATCCCTGACTCTATTCCACAGATCTTGTTAAATGCCTATTTACTATGACTTCATTTATTGTTCTTCATAAACACAAAATCCAAAATGTTTTAAGTGATGTTTCTTTCAAGTGTTGACATCAGCCTTATAACAAGGCCCTATAAACATGATTTTCCCATACTCGCTCTTCCTTCACCCATTGCCTCCAGGGGGCGTATTCAGCACTCCTACTCAGACACTTTATGATCTAGGATCAGGTCCCTTTTGTCCATGTAATCTTATTCATTATGTTCTAAAAGGTAAAACATCTACTTTGAGACTGTTTTTGAAGACAGGCCCACATTTGCACCCCCCTAGACCTTCAGAACAAAGTTTCTGAAATATCTTAGAGTACAGAGCACAACTCCTACTTTCTTCATATAAAGTCAGTGTGGACAACCTAAAGATCCATCGTTAGATGGTTCTTACAACTGTCAGCTGTATTTGGCCAGTGAACTAGGGTAGAATCTGAAATGCTATCCTATTCCATATGTACAGTAGTGCACTAAACTAATGCACTGCATGGTGAATAGGGTATATTTTCAGACGCAGGCCTTATATTAGCTCTGGCTTTGGGCAGTTTCCTGTTTACAAACACTGTGGTTCATGGGTAAAATATCTACTATGAACAAGCCTATACTTACTGTGCCTTCCCTAATGTATGTTTTTCAGGTTTGACGAAATTGCAAAGAAGAGCAAAGTTGAGTACCATGCAGGTGGCTCCACCCAAAACTCAGTGAAGATAGCCCAGGTTTGTCTTTTCTCTGGGCCTTTTTTCTTTCCTGTGTGTGTGTGTGTGCTACAAATGGCACAATATTCCCTATGTAGTGCACTACTTTTGACCGGAGTCCTATGTGCCCTAGTCAAAGGTAGTGCACTATATAGGGACAGGGTGCCATTTGGGACGCATCCTGTTTCTCTGTTGTGAATTTACAGTAGTGTGCTTGTTGCAACCTTAGATTTGTCAGCCAGGCAGTGCTGGAAATGGAGAGTGTGGGCTGCTGTAACAGTTAGACATTAAAGTTTTAGACGGTGCAGATATATCAGACCTGCGACGAAGAGGAAACAGGGAGGTGGGGGTGATTAATAATATTTTCAATGTGATCTACTTGACCTAATTTCCTGAGACATATCAAGCGTCAATTAGGAAGAATTACATATCGATGCAATTAACATGCCACAACAAATTATATCAAACAAATGCTGATCTCCTCTCTGGCTGTTCCACAGATTCCAGCTTCAAAAAGAAAACCGGGGGATTTGCCCCATAATCTAAAATAGCAATATTGACTGATGGGAAAGATGATTATATTACGAATCCCATTATCTATTCTGACTGCAATAAGTCTACATATTTGACATGCGCTGATTAGCTGTTGTTAATAAGCCTTTGGTCTGTTCACAATAAACAAAGAAGGAAATAAAACCACTCAGCTGAAAGAGATATTGCTGCTTCCAATGAGAGAAGATGGGTGAAGGTGCTAATTGACAGAGTGATGTGTGTCAGAGGGGGGGGGGGGGGGGGTAAGCGGCATCTGCATGATGTAGAGACATTAAACATCCTTTTCAAAGAGAGATACCAGGAGAGAGTGGCAGCCAGGGGGAGAAAAAGAGCAAGAGTCGGAGAGAGAAAGCTGTGCACCTCCATCTCAAACTCTCTTAAATTATGAAGATCAGAAACATTTACCTCCCTCTCTAAAGATGTCTGTAGACACGAAGCGAGAGAGACATGAACTGCCAACTTTAGTTCATTTTTTATTTATTTATTTTTGCTCTTTTTGGTTTGCCGCCTCCGTTTTTACCCACTTGAGTGTTGTATTCAGTTTGACTCGATTACAACCTTGAAATTTCAGAGCCTGATATTTTCTTTAACACTGATTATTTAATTTCCTCACTTCGTGTAGCAAGTTGGTTAGAAACCCATACATTCAGTTGGGTCTGGGATTCTGCAGTTAAGACCTAGACTAGACCTTGACAAGTAGCTAGTGTTCATGTTTTATTTAAGTAGACGTTGAGGGAACCGCCTCAGGCCGTGCTCAAGCTCCCATGTGAAATCAGATGGAGAATGAGAATTGCACCGTTCACTGCCAACAACCAACGAACACTGAACAAAGCTTTTTTATGTTCTATTTTAATGCCTTTCAGAAAACGTTCACCGCTCATTTAAATTGACTTTATTAACACGGCAAACCAGAACCTCGGTTTGTTTGAGGTGTTACCCTCGTTTACAGTATTCGATGTCAGGAAGTAGTTTCTCCTAATACTGTATAATATGTAATTTAAAAAATAAATAATGTACACCCCCCCAGCTTTCTACGTAGCAGTCTCAGAAAATAAATTATATTATAACATTTATCTTGAAGCGTTGTTGGCTACTGCTTTTTCAATCACTTACTTTCACAGGTGAGATGGTGGTGCTTCTTTAAACTGTTGTAACTTCAAAACCAGGATGTATTGTGGGAGTAGAAACCTTCAAACACAATGATATGCACTGCAGCACTGTATCCACTTCAAAGGGCCTCAGACAGACTAAATTAGATGCTCGTTCTGTTCCAGGGGAGGGCAGGCAGGTTCACTCAGGATTTCCATCACCACCACTGGAAGAGGGAGGGACGAGACAGAGGGACAAGACAGAGGGACTGAGAGGAATGTTCAGAGGATTTTCTAGTGAAATCGCTGCACACACAGCTGGGAACACATGCTGGGAACCCTAGGTGTGGGGGCAGCTCAATGACTGGCTGTCAGCTATGGGATGCATCCCAAAATGACACCTTATTCCCTATATAGTGCACTACTTTTGACCAGGCCCCATAGGGATCTGGTCAAAAGTAGTGCACTATGAAGGGAATAGGATGCTATTTGGGACTTGGCCTACATCTACTGACAGCCAGTCATTGATCCGCCCCCACACCTAGGGTTCCCAGCATGTTGTGTGCAGCGACCGAAGCTGCTTCTCTCCTCCCCACACATAAGCACCTGGTTCATTTGATGCTCTAATGAGTTAATTCAGGGTTTCCCAAACTCGGTCCCCGGGACCCCAAGGGGTGCACGTTTTGTTTTTTGTCCTAGCGCTACATAGCTGACTTAAATAATAAACTAATCATCAAGCTTTGATAATTTGAATCAGCTGTGTAGTGCTAGGGCAAAAACCAAAACTTGCACCCCTTGGGGTCCAGAGGATTGAGTTTGGGGAACCCTTAGTTAATTATTTCTGTGTCATCAGCATTTACATTTCTGTCATCAAGGAACAACCTCAGCCGGGAAGAGAACAGAGAACGAATAGACAATTTTAGGCTTAGGTAAAACCATAATTGATCAAAGGGGGAAGCTACGCTAGCCTAGGATGGATCTGTGTTAGTTTTGTCCTCTTCCTGTAACTGCCCACTCTCACTTCAAAGGCTGTTAGCTGGACTGCGTGTTAGTAGGTCATCAATTTAGGGATGCAAACTTGTCACTTTTAAGAAATATCCGGGGGTGGGGGAGGGGTGCTATAAAAGTGGGGCGCAAACAGATGTTCTCCCTGTTTGATGACTGCCTTTTCATCATGCACTCCATTCAACAAACTTTTTGTTTGACTGAAAAATTGGAATGCAACTCAAGGTAAGCAACCTGTGTTAGAAGTTTTTGCTGATGAGAAGCGGAATTAGTGCAAATGAATACACATTTTTTTTTATTGTTAGCTAGCTACATTATCATCTAAGTTAGCAAGCTAACATTACCACCCACTTGCCTCAGCTAACTTAGTGCGGCCTCAGCTTACTTCACCTGTCTGTGTGTGCAATTACACATGGAACACTTTTATTCATTGGCGAAGCGAGGGAGTAACTTTATAAACTTGGTTGTTTTATTATTAAAACAAGCATGGTAGAACAGGCAGGCAGCAGTGTATATTGGGGGCGTGACGTCCCAATACTCTTAACAATGATACCAATGAGCAAGTGGTGGCGTGTTTGTGTAATGACCTTAGGTAAACCCACATTACCACAATGTGTGTGGCTATTCTCTAGTTATGTAGAACATTAGAAAATCAAATGTAATTATTATTATACTGTGTTATTGGCATAAGTGTAATTTATTTATCGTTTAATTTACAGAATAAGAGAATTTGAGGAGAGGAATGCCCTGATGGTGTCTAAGCTTGAGTCAGAGTTGAGGTGCAATTGGAGTTGGGCCTGGCTGAAATTGAATGCAAAGATGGATGTCAAGGGAGTGCAGAAAACGTTCCCACAGTAAAAAACTAAATAAAAAGTAGACAAGGCAGATCATGCAATTTGCATCCTCTGCTGTAAGGATATCAACTATGGAGGCAAGAGCTCCCAAGCCCTTTTTGGCACACTGCCAAAAAATAAAGTGCACACTATTTTGACAACACTGTGTGATGCCAGGGACACCAATGCCAATAACACAATGCCCTGAAAATATGAGAGAAAGGGTGCATGTGCCAGTCCCTGCCTGTGAAAGAGTTGCAAATGCTGAGCTAATGCAGGCTAGTCAGTATTTCATGCGTTACTATATCAATATGATATCAGCGCACCAACTCTTTGGTAGGCATTGCTACCTTCAGGAGTCTGTATTATACAGATGTACCAGAAAGACTGTCAAGTTGACAAGGGACTCTAAGAACATCCGCACTGCAGCAACTAAGGACAAAGGTCAGAGACAGTAGAACCTGATGATGAAGAGGAGGCAGGAGTATGGTTGCCAGCCAACATCCAGTGCCCAGAAGACCATGAAGACGGCATAGCGACAATGCAGAGACAAAAAAAGATAAATCATATAAAAATAATAATACAAGGAATAAATCACAATGAGTTGTCTATATACACAGGGTACCAGTACCAAGTTGATGTATAGGGGTCAATTAAAATTGTATTTGTCACATGCGCTGAACACGATTACCGTGAAATTCTTACTTACAAGCCCTTAACCAACAGTGCAGTTCAAGAAATATATACAGGGGGTACTGGTACTGAGTCAGTATGCAGTGTACAGGTTAGTTGAGGTAATTTGTACAGGTAAGGGTAAAGTGAATATGCATAGATAATAAACAGTGAGTTGCAGCAGTCTAAAAACAATGGGGGGGGTCAATCTAAATAGTCTGGGTGGCCATTTGATTAATTGTTCAGCAGTCTTATGGCTTGGGGGTAGAAGCTGTTAATGAGCCTTTTGGACCTAGACTTGGCGCTCCGATACCGCTTGCCTTGAGGTAGCAGAGAGAACAGTCTGTGACTGGGGTCTTTGGAAAAAAAAATTGGCCTTCTGACACCGCCTGGTATATAGGTCCTGGATGGCAGGAAGCTTGGCACCAGTGATGTATTGGGCCATACGCACTACCCTCCATAGTGCCATGAGGCTGGATGCCAAACAGTTGCCATACCAGGCGGTGATGCAAGCGGTCAGGATGCTCTCAATGGTGTAGCTGTAGAACTTTTTGAGGATCTGAGGGCCCATGCCAAATATTTTCAGTCTCCTGAGGGGGAAGAGGTGTTGTCGTGCCCTCTTCACGACTGTCTTGGTGTGTGTGGACCATGATGATTCCTTAGTGATGTGGCCCGAGGAATTTGAAGCTCCTGACCCGCTCCACTACAGCCCTGTCAATGTGGGCGTGTTTGGCCCTCTGTTTTCTGTAGTCACAATCAGCTCCTTTGTCTTGCGGACGTTGAGGGAGTGGTTGTTGTCCTGGCATCATACTACCAGGTCACTGACCTCCTCCCTATAGGCTGTCTCGTCGCCGGTAATCAGGTCTACCACCGTTGTCATCAGCAAACTTAATGATGGTGTTGGAGTCGTGCACGGCCATGCGGTCATGGGTGAACAGAGAGTACAGGAGGGGACTAAGCACGCACCCCTGAGGGGCCCCTGTGTTGAGGTTCAGTGTGGCTGATGTGTTGTTGCCTACCCTCACCACCTGGGGGCAGCCTGTCAGGAAGTCCAGGATCCAGTTGCAGAGGGAGGTGTTCAGTCCCAGGGTCCTGAGCTTAGTGATGAGTTTGGAGGGGACTATGGTATTGAACACTGACTCAATGATCTGCATTCTCAGCTAAACAAAGATAACAAAGTCTTAGTCTAGTCAAAAAGGAAGAAGGATAACATGTAGGTAAGTGTAGGCTAGATATGTAAGTGATAACCTCTTATGTTTATTATATTGATTCTGCCTGGTCCTCTCCCACTGTCACTGGTCCTGTTCCACTGGCTGAGGAGGGGGGGGGGCTTTGCCTAGGAGAAGGTGGCTGCTAGTGAGTGTAGGCTAGATATGATAGTGAACCGCATTTTGAGCATCAAAATAAAATATTTTTCTTAAAAAGAACGGGGGTTATGAGGTTTGTGTTAGGCTGACAGGTCAGATTATACTAAGAGGAGACTGAGTTGTGCTCAATGTTGGCTGAAAATAATATTAAAATAAAACAATTTAGCAGATAGGTAGGTCTAGACCTTCACCTTGCAGTGCTTCATTTAACCCACTGGAAAATGTATGTTCTGAACAAGAAAATAATTCTAACTCTGTTTGGCGAGACTGAGATTATCACGTCATGATAAACCTTCAACCTAGAACAAAGAACTCAACCTCCCCTACCTCAGGACACTATTTTCTGTCTTGTGGTTTGGAAAGTTAGGAGTATTGAGATTAGTTCAAATATGTATTCTCTGAAATTCTGAAAATTGTATGCAACATTTTTTGTCAACTTTTTGGACTCTCACCAGTTTGCGTCTCTGTCAATTGATGCTAAGTCAGTCAGTTCCCTAGGAGTGTTTTTCTCTGAACCTCTCTTGTGATCCATTCAGCCACAGCATATCCAGCTTTATACAACGGGTGGCTCTAATCCTCAATGCTGATTTGGTTAAAACCACATTCCAGCCGGTGTATATTCCACAAATTACCACCGGCTAAATCTATAACGTTAAAATGTCTATTTACTCTGTTGCATCTAACTGCACAATCCATTGTCTCATCAGCACAGCCAGGTCGTTTCTAAACTTGATCTCCACTATAAAAAGCATCAAGACATTATCTTTCACACTGACACCCTGTACACCCCAGTCCCATGGCAGATGTCGGTCTCAACACAATAGTCATTTCCCTATCTGTGTTCCTGTTCCTCTCATCAGCTTTAGTTGTCAGAAAGCCGCTGAAAGTTGTGAGCTTGTATGCAGAGCTCTTTGGTTGTGATTCCCGAGAAACAGGGATGTGTGTGTGTGTTTTTCTGGGCTTTAACAACATGCCCTGAAGGGGTATCCTGTATCAAGGATCACCTACTGGAGCGCTCTGTATACCCACTGTAAGGTAACACAGCGCTCTCTCGATTCTCTCGCTCTTCTCTCTTTCTTGTTATTCTCTCTTGCTCTTCCCGCTCGCGCTCTCGCCCTCTCTCGATCTTCTCTTGCCCTCTCCCTCTTTGCTCTCTCCTCTTTGCCCTCTCTCTCTCTTGTCCTCTCTCTTGTCCTCTCTCTCTCTCTTGCCCTCTCTCCTCTTTGCCCTCTCTCCTCTTTGCCCTCTCTCTCTCTTGCCCTCTCTCCTCCTTGCCCTCTCTCTCTCTCTCTCTTGCCCTCTCTCTCTTTTCTCTTTCTTGCCCTCTCTCTCTTTTCTCTTTCTTGCCCTCTCTCTCTTTGTCCTCTCTTGCCCTCTCCCTCTTTGCCCCAACTCTCTCTGCCCTCTCTTGCCCTCTCTCTCTCTATCTCTCTCTCTCTCTGTGCCTTCTCTCAATCTTCTCTTTTCTCTCACATGCAGAGCCCATACAGTACAGGGAGGAGAGGGAAACAATCCTATTTCTCAGTCATCATACCGTCTAGGGAAAATGGTGGCCCTACTCTTTAGCATGTGAGCATGCAGTGGGTGTGTGTGTATGCCTTACGTGTGCGTGCGGAGTGTTTATCACCGGTGACAGCGTTGGGGGAGTTGGGGGGGGGGGGGCGTGTGACTGGAGGGCTAGTATCAGGAAGCACAGTCAATTCATTTACAACCAACATCAAAGTACACCTACAGCTCCTTAGGGTCTGGAGATTGAAGTTGTCTGTGAGAGAAGCCAGTCTCCGACTGCATCCCAAATGGTACCCTATTTCCTATATAGTGCACTACTTTTGACCAGGGCCCATAGGGATCTGGTCAAAAGTAATGCACGATAAAGGGAATAAGGTGCCATTTGGTACGCACACCCTGTCTCGTTCTAGTAGATATTTCTGCCTGCTACCTGGGAGCTAGATTGTATTACAAAATGTAAATGGTATGTTTCTTGTAAACTGGGTGTTTTTTCATTATGATCCTCATACATCAACTGTATTGAATACATCAACTGTATTGAATTGAACTGTTATTTTTGTTATTTTTCATAACTATAGGGGGTATGAATTTTTCATTGGCCTATAAGATAGATAAGGATTTAAAAATATTTCGCCGGCTCTTGTAAATGACGGCAAACATACTCTTAATCATAGTTTCTCTGACTTTTTTTGTGATTCTATGTGATGTTTGTTTAATTGATGATGCAATTCAATCTAATGTTTTGAGTATCGCTTTAAAAACGTTGTGATAAATGTTCCCTGTCTTTGTTATGGTTCTGATGTCTGTTTAACATTTCCTTAGATTTTGTCAATCGTGGAGAAAGGAGCTTTGTCCCAAATGGCACTTTATTCCCTACACAGTGCACTACTTTTGACCAAGAACCATAGGGCTCTGGTCATAAGTAGTGCACTAGGTAGGGAATAGGGTGCCATTTGAGACGCTACCCAGGGTGTGTGTAAAGGGGCCCAGGCTAGGCTTGGATAGGACTGAGGAGTTTGAGCAGAGTTCTTAATTGGAACCTCATGTGCCTAACAGTACACTGTTGAAAAGTTTCTTTATAAAAAAACAACAGACTCAGAAAGACCCTCACCAGCTCATATTTTGTAGGGATACTTCAACTGGGTTTGATTTCTTATTGTATGCACTTATTCCTGAGGGTGAAAATATTCCATGACCTCATGTTTGGCTTTACAGCTTGTTCTGTTAAATAAAGAACGAGCAAGAGAGAAGGCAACTTGACTCCTCCCATTTGTATGGACTGAATCAAGAATTGCCCCAGGTCTGTTACCACTTAATGAGAGCAGGGAGGATCATGGTGAAAGGGGAGAGGGTTTTGTGTTACAGGCTATGTACATTCTGGATATTTGGGGAGAGGATGTATCAACATGAAAAATCAAATCCATTTCATATTTTACTGTACTGTTTACGGCGTACATCCGATCCTTAATCACACTCCTTTACGATGCAAGTTTAAGCAAATGTTCTCATACTGCCTCTGGGGAGATCTGAGGGGCGTTAGTTTGAGCCGTTCAAAAACAAATTGTTCTTTACTTTAAATGAAGAGCTTTGATTTCATGATCACTCGCTCTCTCTCTCTCTCTCTGGTGGGCATGTGTGTGTGTGTGTGTCCCAGTGCAGCTGTACTTAAATGAGAATACTAATGCCTGATTAAAACCAGACCCCTGGTGAGCCTTTGGAGTTTCTCTCACCCATCGCAGAACAGAGCTCAAGTACACCTTTGTTGTTAAAGCAAAGCCTCTTGTTTGTTTAAACACAGGTTTAAGTGTGTTTGTGTGTGTGAGTGATTTTAAGACAGGTTAATTGCAACACCACCAGTAGTGCTATGATCCCACCGCTAGCCCTCATTCATATCCCATTCCCCTGCTATGGAGGGGTCACAGCCCATTAATCTGTGATGTGAGAGAAGAGGGAGAACACCAAATGGATTCTCTAGTCCTCTTTTCCCTCATAACACCACTCCTCTGCATTCCAGGTGTTCCATCGTCGTGTCGTTAGAATAGACGGCGAGGCACTTGTTGGAGGGCCTTGCTCCCTCGATTGTTTTCTTCCCTCAGAAGTGGCGGCGGGCGGAAGAAACGAAACGCGCCGCCTCATTTGCTTTGATGAGCGATGTGTTCATGCGTGGGCTCCAGAGTCACCCGTCATGAAGCAGCTGTGATGTCGCAGCTCGTGTCTGCCTGGAACATTGCTGCCATTTACCCAATGATGAAGTGAAGAGACCTCTGTGGATTCCACATCTTCCCATCCGCCCCATTTGAGAAAGTGATTCACCACCATCTCTCCCATCCCTCCCATCACCACTACTGTGACTGTATGTTACTGTTAATACTAGTGTGTGTTTTAATCTTTAGGCTTTATGATCAAGAGGATAACTGGTAACTGTGTGATTTTTATTCAATTTCTTATTTCAGAAGGATTGGTTAACAGCTGATGGCTTAATACTTATCCTACACCGTTGTTCTTCATTCTAAAATAACCCCAAAAATGTTTTTTAAGAAAATGTATCTATTCCATTTTTATACATATGTACTGCAATTTTCATCTGTATTTGCTCTAGCTGGGTCAGCGAAACTTCACAGCTTGTTGTATAGGTGACGTATTACCATTGCTGTTGAGGTTAATTTGCCGTCAAATTTGCAGACTTAATTTCAGCAGCCGGCAGGAAGACGGAGGGGAGTAACTCATAAGTATGCATTGGAAAAGAGTGTTGATTAACATTGAATGCTCGGGAGACTGACACACTCGATATGTATCATCTGGCCTCAGAGCCTGCCTGGCACTGCTGTGGAATTGAATGTGATGTCTTGCGTAACGAGTCCTTGATTCCTTGGTTGTAGAGGATCTGGAATAGAAGGCTTGGATACCCATTGGCCTACTGGCTTTGTTCTGGCTGTTGTACTGTTTGTCGGGACTCTGGGCTAACTGAGAGAAATATGAAAAGACTTGTGAAACGGAAGGCCGTGCGCATATCTGTCAGCGTTCTCATGTCAAATTACCCAGTGATGTATCTCACAGGGCACTTGGTATGCCTGCCACATTGCTTTATGCTGTAGCTAAGGGCTGTGTCTTGTAAGTGTTGGTGCGCCGGCAATAAAAATTGAAACTGCTCATATGGCTTTGGGATGGGATCAGAACCTGTTATGCTATAAACAATGTCTCGTTACTCCCACTATTGGCTTGAATTATCTGTTGACATGGGGTCAATTGACACAATGATGAATGCAAAAATTATAATGCATTTTACACGAACCAACCATTAGGCTACATTAACATGTGACTATTTTTATGTGTCTCTGCGTCCTCGTGTTTCCTCGGGAGAAGGGCTCGGCTGTGGTGCTAGTATTTATCTGGCACATTCTCAGCATGCTCCTGCTCTTGTGGTTGAAGTGTTGCATAGCAACTAAAGGAAAAACAGCTTTAAATATTTGGGTTAAAAAGATTGGAAGAAAATACAGAGGCTACAATTACAGTTAATTTCTACCAAGGTCAGGAGTTTAATGAGCTCTGTGGAACTTCCTATTGCGCCACTCTATAAAACCATAATGAATCATGAAGGAATATGATTTGTATTACTGTATAATTACTAACGACTGCATTTGAAAGGGTATTTTTATTGCCAAAATAATAATTAGGCTATACTTATTCAGTTATTTAGCATTAGATTAATAGCCATTAATAGCCATAGTTATTTTGATCAACAGACGATTGTGGTTATTATTAGTAGCTTCAGTAATAGGCCTAAATCAGTCACCTGTATTGGAGATGCCTAGCTATCTACTGTTGGTCGGCCTAAATCAGTCACCTGTATTGGAGAGGCCTAGCTATCTACTGTTGGTCGGCCTAAATCAGTCACCTGTATTGGAGAGGCCTAGCTATCTACTGTTGGTCGGCCTAAATCAGTCACCTGTATAGGAGAGGCCTAGCTATCTACTGTTGGTCGGCCTAAATCAGTCACCTGTATTGGAGAGGCCTAGCTATCTACTGTTGGTTTTGGAAGTGTAGTTTCTAGTTTGCTAACACACAGAGTATCTGTGACTAGATGGAAAAATGTGTAGGTGAATACAATTTTGAAGTGATGCGCCCTGAGGAAAGCGGAGGGGGGATGAGAAAGAGGGAGGGATGTGCGGCGAGGGAGAGGCAGGTAGGCTGGATGACTCACAGCAGGTGACAGACACACTAATAGTAATGGCTCTTATCAGTGGCGTGCTCACTCTCTTTTCACTCAGCTCTGACAACCTCCTACTCCACCCCCTCCACCAGGCAGGGGGGTGTGCTAGCTGGCTGCTGGTTGCTGGGAGGGAGGGATGGAAGAAGGGAGGGAGGGAGAGCTAGAGAAGCGCCGCTCAGATGGAAAGAGCCTGCCAAACAACAGTCCCCTCACATATAAATTGCATCATTAACATCGCCTAGATTATTCCAAGCGCTCCCACTGGGTTTATATGGCTGCACTGTCTCCGCTCACTGACTGAAGATGTTTAGACATCTCTGGGAGAGAGTTGTGCTGCTTAGATGTATTGTGAAATCCAAGCTGGCTGTATGGCCTCTTAAGGTTTTAACACCTCCAAAGACCAACATTGTCTTGACTTTTTATTCAGAAATACAGTTGAAATCGGAAGTTTACATACACTTAGGTTGGAGTCATTAAAACTCGTTTTTCAACAACTCTGCAAATTACTTGTTAACAAACTATTGTTTTGGAAAGTCGGTTAGGACATCTACTTTGTGCATGACACAATACATTTTTCCAACAATTGTTTACAGATGGATTATTTCACTTATAATTCACCGTATCACAATTCCAGTGGGTCAGAAGTTTACATACACGAAGTTGACTGTGCCTTTAAACAGCTTGGGAAATTCCAGAAAAGTATGTAATGTCTTTAGAAGCTTCTGATGGGCTAATTGACAGTGTACTTGTGGATGTATTTCAAGGCCTACCTTCAAACTCAGTACCTCTTTGCTTGACATCATGGAAGATCAAAAGAAATCAGCCAAGACCTCAACAACAAAAAAATACCTACAAGTCTGGTTTATCCTTGGGAGCAATTTCCAAATGCCTGAAGGTACCATGTTCATCTGTACAAACAATAGTACCCAAGTATAAACACCATGGGACCACGCAGCCGTCATACCGCTCAGGAAGGAGACGCGTTCTGTTTCCTAGAGATGAACGTACTTTGGTGCGAAAAGTGCAAATCAATCCCAGAACAACAGCAAAGGACCTTGTGAAGATGCTGGAGGAAATCGGTACAAAAGTATCTATATCTACAGTAAAACAAGTCCTTTTTCGACATAACCTGGAAGGCCACTCAGCAAGGAAGAAGCCACTGCTCCAAAACCATCATAAAAAAGTCAGACTACAGTTTCCAACTGCACATGGGGACAAAGATCGTACTTTTTGGAGAAATGTTCTCTGGTCTGATGAAACAAAAATAGAACTGTTTGGCCATAATGACCATCGTTATGTTTGGAGGAAAAAGGGGGAGGCTTGCAAGCCGAAGAACACCATCCCAACCGTGAAGCACGGGGGTGGCAGCATCATGTTGTGGGGGTGCTTTGCTGCAAGAGGGACTGGTGCACATCACAAAATAGATGGCATCATGAGGGAGGGAAATTATATGGATATATTGAAGCAACATGTCAAGACATCAGTCAGGAAGTTAAAGCTTGGTCGCAAATGGGTCTTCTAAATGGACAATGACCCCAAGCATACTTCCAAAGTTGTGGAAAATGGCTTAAGGACAACAAAGTCACGGTATTGGAGTGGCCATCACAAAGCCCTGACCTCAATCCTATAGAAGATTTGTGGGCAGAACTGAAAAAGCATGTGTGAGCAAGGAGGCCTACAAACCTGACTACGTTACACAAGCTCTGTTCGGAGAAATAGGCCAAAATTCACCCAGCTTATTGCGGGAAGCTTGTGGAAGGCTACCCGAAATGTCTGACCCAAGTTAAACAATTTAAAGGCAATGCTACCAAATACTAATTGAGTGTATGTAAACTTCTGACACACTGGGATGTGATGAAAGAAATAAAAGCTGAAATAAATCATTCTCTCCTCCTATTATTCTGACATTTCACATTCTTAAAATAAAGTGGTGATCCTAACTGACCTAGACAGGGAATTTTTGCAAGGATTAAATGTCAGGATTTGTGAAAAACTGAGTTTAAATGTATTTAGCTAAGGTGTATGTAAACTTCTGACTTCAACTGTACTTATTTCTCCCAACATCACTGGCATCCATAGGAGCATTTAATGCAGAGTAGTGAGTGACAAACATTGAGAGTAGTAGTATAGCACCCTAACAACCTAGTTAATTTCCCCTCATGTATGGTAGAGTCTGATCGATGGCCTATGATCCATTGTACCTCAGAGGGAGGTCTTTTTAAACCTAATGGATATCTATCGTCAGTCCTCTGCTCTACTCCTCAGTACTCGTCAGTCCTCAGATCAGCTGACAATTAACAGCGTAATTACTGTCTGGGACCAAGGTTAAGCTTGGAGTTAAAGGTTGGAGCAGCAAACATATTTTATATGCAGATCCTCTTACTTTATTATCCCTCCTCTGTACAAGGTTTTACCTCCGAGGAGAAGAATACATTATACAAAGCTCCCTGGCAAATATTCTTCAATGATTACCCTCCATGCTATATCCATAGTTCATTTGATTTATCGGAAATCACCTTAGTTCATTTTCTGCCCAACTGCCAGGCCTGGGCCCCGGCTCTAGCTGCCTACCATGCAAGTTTCACCTGAACAAATGGCTCCTTTAAACAAAAAGTGCCAGCCTTTTACTTTTTACCGGTAGTTTGAGAAAAGCAAGGGAGGTGAGAGTGAGGGAGAGAGGTAGAGCACAACCTCCCTGAGTAATAACAGACAGGCCGACAAGGGTAAAAGGAGGGGTGGGGTCAAAGTGGGTGGTGGTGGTGAGGAGGGGTGGGAGCGGTAGACGTTTAATAGTGTTGAATAAAGCAACATTTATTTTTGTGCTCTGGCCTGTAACGGCACCAGCAGGAAATAGCTCAGTCTCTTGATCGGGAGCAAATCCTATTAACTTACAGTGCTCTCACTCAGTGTAATGGCCTACACCTTGAGACTAGGGGAGAGAGAGGGCACTTTCCTCTTCTGACATGCTGATACCCGTGTCTAGAGGGGCTTGGGAGATAAAAGGGGGGTCTAGCCCGAGCGCTTAGGCCGGGGGGGGTGGCAAAGACTAATCAAGTCAGACAATCTGCTCAGTGCTCAGCCAGAGAAACACAAAGTGAGGATGTTGATATCCACACTAGCTCATTCCCAACAGGCTCCTTCACACGTTCCTAACCCAATACAGGGGGATCAGCGAGCGGGATCTGTTCAACATCGGGTTATTCCAGCCCCTGAGAATTGTAAAGCGATCCCCAAGCAGCTTTTGCTTTCTCAGGAATGATAAGAGCTGTCGGTTCTGGCTGGTACACTGTAGACTGGAAAAGCTGGGCTAGCCGGGAGGAGGGAATTCCAGGGGCCGCCATTCATTAAGAGCGAATAGAGAAAAATGTGTGTGTGCTTGCATGCGTTCATACTCTGTGTGTTTTACAGTATGACGTGGGTAACCACCAGTGGTGCAACTTTTGTTTTGAAAGTGAGGGGGACATATTTGACCGACTACCTTGATTCGGTCTTATGTAGCAAGATTTTTTTTTTTACATTGGATAAAGGCAGAGACACAGCTACAAAATGGTATATCATACACTGCATTTGAGGAGCAATGGGAAAGTAATTCTGCTTTGAAAGTTGATGAACTTGTAACCTTTTGAGACAATGGCCTTTGAATATTTTGGTACCTACTGGAGAGCTAATCTTTGTCTACACCCATTCAGCACCGATCACACCCTCTTAAGCTTTAACCCCACCCATCTCTTTAAGGATTGATCCAAGCGTTCTATCCTCACAACAACAGTAAAGCACCCAAGCTAACTGGCTAATGTTGGCTAGCTTGCTAGCTACTTCCAGACACAAATGAAAGAAAAGCTCACTGACCATTTTACTCGCCCTAGCAGAGCTGGTTAGCCTGTTCTTATGTTATCCAGAGCGTTGTTGACTGCAACTGTGCTGCTGGCAACAATTTACTTCTTTTTTTTTGCCAACGTTGACTGACACAGACCATTTTCAATGGGTGTTGAGCGATCGTAAATGTGTCAGTTATTCTGCGCTCTGAGATATGAATAATAAGATCATACATATTTATTTTATTGATTTATTTCACTTTTATTTAACCAGGAAGGCTAGTTGAGAACAAGTTCTCATTTGCAACTGCGACTTGGCCAAGATAAAGCAAAGCAGTTCGACACATACAACAACACAGAGTTACACATGGAATAAACAAACATACAATCAACAATACAGTAGAAAAATATATATAAAGCATGTGCAAATGAGGTAGGATAAGAGAGGTAAGGCAATAAATAGGCCATGGTGGCAAAGTAATTACAATATAGCAATTAAACACTGGAATAGTAGGATGTGCAGAAGATGAATGTGCAAGTGGAGATACTGAGGTGCAAAGGAGCAAGATAAATAAATAAATACAGTATGGGGATGAGGTAGATTGGATGGGCTATTTACAGATGACCTATGTACAGGTGCAGCCAGCTAATGTTAGCTAGCTAACAGTACACTTTAACTTGAAATGAAAATGACTTTCTGTCAAAATTAGAAACGTGTAATATCTGAAAATGTAAAATGTAATCTGGAGACAGGTGTTTTCTCCATCTCCTCATACTCTAATTCCACTGATTTCAGAACTCAGTCCTCCAGAAAGTGGAGAGCAACACTTATGCAATTCTACTATGCGATACATAAAAAAAGCAGCATTAGACAGGATTAACTACACATTCTGACCAGCTCAAATAGACATAAGCGTGCTATATGGCAGACCAATCCCAACTCATCTCGGCATGTCCAGCCCACTCATTATCTCAGCCAATCAAGGCTAACGGGAAGGTTGCTGTCTTTTTTTTTGTGTGTGTCTAAACCAACTAGGCTCATAATTTAACAATTTTATTCATATTTACAGATGGCATAGAAGTCTGTTAATAATGCACATGAAAGTAGTGACCCGCGACATACGCCTATTTTCCTGAAACGAGTCACATATTGTGATTTTATTTTATTTTGTCAGATAAACACCTCAAACAGCCTACCCACCGCTCGTTGCATCATTTTCTACCACATTCCAATGATAAAACTGGGGGGACAATACTGCATTGTCCCTCCCCCATTAAAAGTTGCGGTCCTGGTAACCACTCAACAGATGCCTACTACCAGAGGAATCTCAGTATCTCCCTGAAAAAACATTACATATCTACTGTTTATTATGTTCTGTCAGGAATTTAATGTTTGGAAATGGCTGTTGGTGTGGCAGTGTGAGTGTATAGCTGCCTGCCACACATAACACTGGCTACGTCCCAAATGGCACCCTATTCCCTATATAGCACACTACTTTTGGCCAGAGCGATTTGGAACGCACACACTGTAATTACTGACAGGACCTCAGGAGAAATGGTAGTGCTGTATCAAAGTACAACTCTTTCCAATTAAGACTTGCGAGTAAAAAAAAATCTTTGTGGGTGGCAAGCAATATTTTCCCCTTTTTAAAGTCTTGTCAAACTACTCTCTTCCTCATAAACCCCTCAGTTTTAGTGATTTGATGCCTCTTTAACCACTTGGAGAATGTAGTTTATTTGAAACAGTAGGACTATCTAAAATCTTCAAAGTACCAGATAGGCATGGTTTGCACAAAATTGTTTTTTTGTTATACTGTTGTCTGTGCCCAATAATGTTTGTACCATGTTTTGTGCTGCTACCATGTTGTGTTGCTACCGTGTTGTCATGTTGTGATGCTACCATGCTGTGTTGTCTTAGATCTCTCTTTATGTAGTGTTGTGTTGTCTCTCGTCGTAATGTGTGTTTTGTACTATACTTATATATTTTTATTTTTAATCCCAGCCCCATGTCCCTGCAGGAGGCCTTTTGACTTTTGGTAGGCCGTCATTGTAAATAAGAATTTGTTCTTAACTGACTTACTAGTTAAATAAAGGTTAAATACAATTAAAATAAATAAAAATATTGCCCCAGACAAGCTCAATGTCACGATCGTGTTGACATGAACGAGAGGACCAAGGCGCAACATGATTTGGATACATCTTCTTTTTAATAACGACGAAGATGAACACGACACACTATTACAACAATAACGAAAAACAACAAACGATCGTGAAAACTTCAAACGTAAGTGCACACACAAACTACTTACGTTGAACTATACATATACACAAACAATGACCCACAAACAGCTAAAGCCTATGGCAGCCTTAAATATGGCTCCCAATTAGAGACAACCGAAATCAGCTGTCTCTAATTGAGAACCCATTCCGGCCACCATAGACTTTCCTAGAACTACACCCAACATAGACACAGCTAGACACATACACTCAACACCAAACCATAAACTACACCAAACACCCCCTCTACCATATAATACCCCAAAATACACACATACCCCATGTCACACCCTGACCTAACTAAAATAATAAATAAAACAAATAATACTAAGGCCAGGGCGTGACATAACCCCCCCCTTAAGGCGCGAACTCCGGACGCACCAACACATAGTCTAGGGGAGGGTCTGGGTGGGCTTCCTTCCACGGCGGCGGCTCCGGCACTGGTCGTGGTCCCCACCCTACCATAGTCATAAGGGGCAGCACCGGGATAAAGGGCAGCACCGGGATAAGGGCCAGCACCGGGATAAGGGGCAGCACCGGGATAAGGGGCAGCACCAGGATAAGGGGCAGCACCAGGATAAGGGGCAGCACCAGGATAAGGGGCAGCACCAGGATAAGGGGCAACACCAGGATAATGGGCAGATCCTGGCTGGACGGCTCATGGCTGGCTGACAGATCTGGCTGCTCATGGCTGGCTGACGGATCTGGCTGCTCATGGCTGGCTGACGGATCTGGCTGCTCATGGCTGGCTGACGGACCTGGCTGCTCATGGCTGGCTGACGGATCTGGCTGCTCATGGCTGGCTGACGGATCTGGCTGCTCATGGCTAGCTGACGGATCTGGCTGCTCATGGCTAGCTGACGGATCTGGCTGCTCATGGCTAGCTGACGGATCTGGCTGCTCAAGGCTAGCTGACGGATCTGGCTGCTCAAGGCTAGCTGACGGATCTGGCTGCTCATGGCTAGCTGACGGATCTGGCTGCTCATGGCTGGCTGACGGATCTGGCTGCTCATGGCTGGCTGACTGATCTGGCAGATCCTGTCTGATTGGCGGCTCTGGCAGATCCTGTCTGGTTGGCGGCTCTGGCAGATCCTGTCTGGTTGGCGGCTCTGGCAGATCCTGTCTGACGTACGGCTCTAGCGGCTCCTGTCTGGCTGGCGGCTCTAGCGGCTCCTGTCTGGCTGGCGGCTCAGTAGGCTCATGGCAGACGGGCGGCTTTGCAGGCTCATGGCAGACGGGCGGCTTTGCAGGCTCATGGCAGACGGATGGCTCAGATGGCGCTGGGGAGACGGATGGCTCAGATGGCGCTGGGGAGACGGATGGCTCAGATGGCGCTTGGCAGACGGGCAGTTCAGGCATCGCTGTGCAGACGGCAGACTCCTGCCGGCTGAGGCGCACTGTAGGCCTGGTGCGTGGTGCCGGGACTGGTGGCACCGGGCTAAAGGCACGCACTTTCAGGCTAGTGCGGGGAGAAGGAACAGGGCATACTGGACCCTGGGGACGCACATTAGGCCTAGTGCGTGGGGCCGGAACTGGTGGTACCGGACTGGGGACACGCATCTCAGGGCTAATGCGGGGAGCAGCAACAGGATGCACAGGACTCTGGAGACGCACAAGAGGCTTAGTGCGTGGTGCCGGAATTGGTGATACCGGGCTGGAGACACGCACCATAGGACGAGTGCGTGGAGGAGGAACAGGGCTCTGGAGACACACTGGAAGCCTGTTACGTGGTGTAGGCACTGGTGGAACTGAACTGGGGCGGGGAGGTGGCGCCGGAAATACCGGACCGTGCAGGCGTATTGGCTCCCTTGAGCATTGAGCCTGACCAACCTTACCTGGTTGAATGCTCCCCGTTGCCCGACCAGTGCGGGGAGGTGGAATAACCCGCACCGGGCTATGTAGGCGAACCGGGGACACCATGCGTAAGGCTGGTGCCATGTAAACCGGCCCGAGGAGACGCACTGGTGGCCAGATATGTAGGGCCGGCTTCATGACATCCGGCTCAATACTCAATCTAGCCCTGCCAGTGCGGGGAGGTGGAATAACCCGCACCGGGCTATGCACACGTACAGGAGACACCGTGCGCTCTACTGCGTAACACGGTGTCTGCCCGTACTCTCGCTCTCCACGGTAATTACAGGGAGTAGGCGCAGGTTTCCTACCTGACTTCGCCACTCTCCCTTTAAGCCCCTTCCCAAGAAATTTTTGGGGTTTTCCCACAGGCTTCCTACCGCTTCGTCGTGCTGCCTCCATTCGCCGGTATCCCTCCTCGCACTGCGCCAGAGAATCCCAGGCGGGCTCCGGCACTCTCCCTGGGTTGATCGCCCACCTGTCGATCTCCTCCCACGTAGTGTAGCCCAGATCCTTTGTAGGTTCCTTTTCCTGCCTCCTAGCTAGCTCCTCATATCGCCGCCTCTCTGCTTTCGCTGCCTCCAGCTCAGCTTTGGGGCGGTTATATCCTCCTGGTACCTCCCGGTCTAAAATTTCCTCCCATGTCCATGAATCCTTGCATTGCTCCTGTTGCCGCTGGTCATGTTGCTTGGTCGTATATAGGTGGGTCATTCTGTCACGATCGTGTTGACATGAACGAGAGGACCAAGGCGCAACATGATTTGGATACATCTTCTTTTTAATAACGACGAAGATGAACACGACACACTATTACAACAATAACGAAAAACAACAAACGATCGTGAAAACTTCAAACGTAAGTGCACACACAAACTACTTACATCGAACTATACATATACACAAACAATGACCCACAAACAGCTAAAGCCTATGGCAGCCTTAAATATGGCTCCCAATTAGAGACAACCGAAATCAGCTGTCTCTAATTGAGAACCCATTCCGGCCACCATAGACTTTCCTAGAACTACACCCAACATAGACACAGCTAGACACATACACTCAACACCAAACCATAAACTACACCAAACACCCCCTCTACCATATAATACCCCAAAATACACACATACCCCATGTCACACCCTGACCTAACTAAAATAATAAATAAAACAAATAATACTAAGGCCAGGGCGTGACACTCAATCAAGGACAGAGAAAGGATTTTCAATTATTACAAATATTAGTTGAACCCAGGTCTGCTTGAACCAGTTGGAGTGTATGCGGAGTAGTGGATCAGCCAATATCAACTGTGATTTAGTCCTGGACATCATTGTGTCCCCCAAATGGTACCCTATTCCCTTTATAGAGTACTTCTTTTGACCAGGGCCAATAGGTCTCTCAAAAGTAATGCACTACATAGGGAATAGTGTACCATTTGGGGGGCACTTGACATCATACTGTTGTTGACTGCTACATAACTCAGTCTGTGATACATGGCCCCAGGTTGTGTCCCAAATGGCACCTTATTCCATATATACGTACTGCACTATTTTTGACCAGAGCCCTATAGGCCCTGGTCAGAAGTAGTGCACTACATAGGGAATAGGGTGCCATTTTGGATGCTGGCCAGTGTCTGACCTGATTCATAAATCCATGTTTAATGGTGTGCTCTTTCCCTGTCATTTTTAGCCCTGGTGCCAGCTGTCTGTTACACTGCTGTCTGTCTTAGGTCTGCAGAGTTACACTGGTGCTAACCTCGTCCCCAGGCTATTGCACATATAAGCCTGGGATACGATTCAAAGTTGACCTTACTGGGAGTAACAATAGAATAAAGTATTTGTCATCACTTAACTTTAGCAAATGACTGCGAGGCGTGTTGTGGGATATGATTGGTTGGTCAAGCCAATGCCTATACACTGGGAGTTTCTCCCAGTCTTCCTGTATTGGCTAACAATGGCCATGTTTGATGTTTTGGTCCATCAGACTTTGTGCGTTTTGAAAGGAAGTGTCTGGGACCGTGATAATAGTGGCGCTGTCAGCCTGAATTTACAACCCGCAATATGTAGTCTACTGTACCATGGGACTGGCTGATTCGCTAGAAGTTGTACATAACACGTTGTATAATTCTCATCTTGCAATATTTTGGGGCCAATTTGCAAGATGTGCTTAATTAAATGTAAAATACATTTACAGCAGTTAAAATGTTTATTCTGTTGTAGGCTTGCTCTTTGAAATCTAGGCCTGGGAAAACAAGTGTAAAGCACTTTGTCACAACTGCTGATGTAAAAAGGGCTTTATAAAATACATTTGAATGATTTGATAGGCTGTCTGCGCCGATAGGCCTACTCCTTGACTTCACAACTAGGTTTATCAGCACCTAAGAGGGGAGGAAACACTCCTAAGTGAAATGCCTCTCATGCGGAACAAGTCGAGCAGATTCATTGAATGTTAAAGCGGTTCCCACCGCGTGTTCCTTTGCATGTCACGGGACCATTTACTAACCTTGTTTTGATGTGCATCTCCTTAGCAATTAAGATAATAGTCCTACGTCCTAATTAGAATTTTAATGTACTGCTGTGAGATTGTTGATAATTGTTCTGAACGGTTATTTTCTCTTTGCCTCTCCTCTTTGCAAGATGAATTCATGGCTGATTAGATCACAGCTATAATCAGATTGGAGTTCCACTGTCTAAGATATTTTGCTACCCACATGCATCTGTCAAGCTGAGCTGTTCATATCTAGAGGAATGCTGAGTAGGCCCCTTGTCTTTACAATAAAACACATGTATAGTTGAAGTCGGAAGTTTACATACACCTTAGCCAAATACATTTCAACTCAGTTTTTCACAATTCCTGACATTTAATCAGAGTAACAATTCCCTATCTTAGGTCAGTTAGGATCACCACTTTATTTTAAGAATGTGACATGTCAGAATAATAGTAGAGAGAAGGATTTAAGTTTGTATTTCTTTCATCATATTCCCAGTGGGTCAGAAGTTTACATACACTCAATTAGTATTTGGTAGCATTGCCTTTAAATTGTTTAACTTGGGTCAGACATTTCGGGTTGACTTCCACAAGCTTCCCACAATAAGTTGGGTGAATTTTGGCCCATTCCTCCTGACAGAGCTGGTGTAACTGAGTCACGTTTGTAGGCCTCCTTGCTCGCACACGCTTTTTCAGTTCTGCCCACAAATCTTCTATAGGATTGAGGTCAGGGCTTTGTGATGGCCACTCCAATACCTTGACTTTGTTGTCCTTAAGCCATTTTGCCACAAGTTTGGAAGTATGCTTGGGGTCATTGTCCATTTGGAAGACTCATTTGCGACCAAGCTTTAACTTCCTGACTGATGTCTTGACATGTTGCTTCAATATATCCATATAATTTCCCTCCCTCATGATGCCATCTATTTTGTGAAGTGCACCAGTCCCTCCTGCAGCAAAGCACCCTCACAACCTGATGCTGCCACCCCTGTGCTTCACGGTTGGGATGGTGTTCTTCGGCTTGCAAGCCTCCCCCATTTTCCTCCAAACATAACGATGGTCATTATGGCCAAATAGTTCTATTTTTGTTTCATCAGACGAGAGGACATTTCTCCAAAAAGTACGATCTTTGTCCACATGTGCAGTTGCAAACCGTAGTGTGGCTTTTTTATGGCTGTTTTGGAGCAGTGGCTTCTTTCTTGCTGAGCGGCTTTTCAGGTTATGTCGATATAGGACTCGTTTTACTGCGGATATAGATACTTTTGTACCGGTTTCCTCCAGCATCTTCACAAGGTCCTTTGCTGTTGTTCTGGGATTGATTTGCACTTTTCTCACCAAAGTACGTTCATCTCTAGGAGACAGAACGCGTCTCCTTCCTGAGCGGTATGACTGCTGCGTGTTCCCATGGTGTTTATACTTGCGTACTATTGCTTGTACAGATGAACGTGGTATTTATAATTACCCCCCCATGATTACAAGCAAAGAGGCACTGATTTTGAAGGTAGGCCTTGAAATACATCCACAGGTACAGCTCCAATTGACTCAAATGATGTCATTTAGCCTATCAGAAGATTCTAAAGCCATGACATAATTTTCTGGAATTTTCCAAGCTGTTTAAAGGCACAGTCAACTTAGTGCATGTAAACTTCTGTCCCACTGGAATTGTGATACAGTGAATTCTAAGTGAAATAATCTGTCTGTAAGCAATTGTTGGAAAAATTACTTGTGTCATGTACAAAGTAGATGTCCTAACCGACTTGCCAAAACTATAGTTTGTTAACAAGACATTTTGGGGTAGTTGAAAACGAGTTTTAATGACTCCAACCTAAGTGTATGTAAACTTCCGACTTCAACTGTTCATCTCAACATCAACTGTTCAGGGGAGACTGTGTGAATCAGACCTTCATTGTCGAATTGCTGCAAAGAAACCACTACTAAAGGACACCAATAATAAGAAGAGACTTACTTGGGCCAAGAAACAGAAGCAATGGACATTAGGCCAGTGGAAATCTATCCTTTTGGTCTGATTTTTGGTTGTAAACACTGTGTCTTTGTGAGATGCAGAGTAGGTGAATGGATGATCTTTGCATGTGTGGTTCCCACGTGAAGCGTGAAGGAGGAGGTGTGGGGGTGCTTTGCTGGTGACACTGTCAGTGATATATTTAGAATTTAAGGCACACTTCACCAGCATGGCTACTACAGCATTCTGCAGTGACACGCAATCCCATCTGGTTTGAGCTTAGTGGGATGATCATTTGTTTTTCAACAGGACAATGACCCAAAACACACCTCCAGGCTGTGTAAGGGCTATTTGACCAAGAAGGAGAGTGATGGAGTGCTGCATCAGATGACCTGGCCTCCAAAATCACCCGACCTCAACCCAGTTGAGATGGTTTGGGATGAGTTGAACCACAGAGTGATGGAAAAGCAGCCAACAAGTGCTCAGCATATGTGGAAACTCCTTCAGGACTGTTGGAAAAGCATTCCTCATGAAGCTGGTTGAGAGAATGCCAAGAATGTGCAAAGCTGTCATAAGATTCTAAAATGAATATTTGTATTTGTTACCACTTTATTCCATATGTGTTATTTCATAGTTTTGATGTCTTCACTATTATTCTACAATGTAGAAAATGTAAAAAATAAAGAAAAACCCTTGAATGAGTAGGTGTGTCCCAACCTTTGACAGCTACTGTATATGCATACATGTGTATTTAAACACACACACACACACACACATTATGTTGGGAAGACTGGAGCAGAGGGCAGTAGAAGTGTAGCACCCAATGAGCAGTTTTAGGAGGGTAAATTCCTTTCTGAAGAGAACATCAGCAATAGGTTGCACCAGAGATTTTGATGCCAGTCACCCTTCGGTTACCGGCTCACTCCCCGCCAATTTCATTTTAACTTTAAAATGTTCACACCCCTAGCTCAGTAGAGTAAAGAAAAAACGAGTATAGTTCAGTACAGTAGAGCTCAGTACACAAAAGAAAAATGAAGTATATTACATTATACTGTTCTCTTCATGTGCTCTAATGTACTGTGCTGAAGTATGCTCTACATTTCTTCTCTGTGATCTGCTCTACTGCAACTTTGGTTTGTGACTACTATGAGTTCCCATTGTGGCCAATTTCAGTTTTGTTTTGGTAACTGTTTCCGATTTAGTAGCAATGACACGTCCCCAAAAAATTTACCCCCTTTTTCGTGATATCCAATTGCCATCTTGTCTCATCGCTGCAACTCCCCAATGGGCTCAGGAAAGGGAATGGTCGAGTCATGTGTCCTCCGAAACATGACCCGCCTAACCGTGCTTCTTAACATCTACCCGCTTAACCCGGAAGCCAGCCACACCAATGTGTCAGAGGAAACACCGTTCAACTGGCACCTGGCCCGCCACAAGGAGTCGTTAGAGCGCGATGAGCCAAGTAAGGCCCCTCCGGCCAAACCCTCCCCTAACCCGGATGATGCTGGGCAAATTGTGCACTGCCCTACGGGACTCCCGGTTGTCGGCTGTGACACAGCCTGGGATCGAATCTGGGTCTGTAGTGACGCCTCAAGCACAGCGATGCCTTAGACCACTGCGACACTTTTTAATCACTTAATAAATAACCAAAATTGTTATCACTAAAAACACTCATTGGTAGGTCTACCTTGTTACTTTTCTGAACTTTCGTAATCCTCATTCTTCATGAGGGAGAGAAATTAGAAAATATCGTAAAGATATGTGGGTTTTTGGTAACATGCAATATTTCTTAAACTCACAGAAGTTAAATCATTTCTGCAAAACTTTGATATTAGTTGTCAGGGACCTTAAATTCAACGTTGTGTTTAAATGCATTTCTAATACTTTAAAAACCTTTTTCTAGCAGATTTTTTTAAGACCCCTTTTCCATCTGTTTATCCAGAAATCAAAGCTTGCTTATTCCTCATTTTTAGGATGGGAAAATGGATGAAAAACATATATATGCCTTAATTTCCCCCAAATATTGACTCTTCGCTTTCATTTGACACTAAATGTGATCCTATAAACTTCACGTTGGTACTCATGGGTCCTTTTACATGGAAATGACCAGTAGGAATTAACAATGGAGCAAAGAGCTAGGCTGTCAGTGGAAATGTAGCTTAATTACAGTTGGGACAAATTAGGCACCACTGGTCGTACGTCTTATCTTCCACCTCCCCCACTGCACCTGCTCAGGGTACTCTGTTCTGGTATAACCTCACTCTGTCTGGTATGCAGGTGTGTTCTACATGTACTCACTCTAACCCCATTTATAATTCACCATGTACCGTTTGGACGGTCTCCAACCTATTTTCCTCATGTCTTTCACCCCCTGAGTAGCGAATCATCATCCTAACATACTGTAGGCATACATCTAATTTCTACCGTTTAATGTCCTTTATCCATGGATCATTATCTATGATTCATTTGCTTTGGATAAAATCAATTTCGGAACTCGGAGCCCCCAGACTTATTCATATTTAGTTTGCCATCGACAGACACCCCGTAGTGATGACAATTGTAAAGATACTCGATAGTCCATGACTCCACGCTGCTGTCACTTACTGACTGGCTTGTTTCAGTAATGAGTATCCTGTTGGCCCAGACCAGTCTCGACACAGCCTGGCTGTCAATCAATGTGACATCTGTATTGTGAGCTGAGTGATGATATGTTGTATCATATACCATCATACTGCTCTTTAAACACCGCTTGAAGTATTGCTTTAATTTCTCCTCCACAATTTAATTTACACCCCCCACCCTCCTTCCCTACGTCCCTCACTCTATATCTCCCACCATCATTTCTCTCTGTCTCTCTCACTCTCGTCTTACATTGGCGATACACACACACACGTGATCACCTATGTGATCAATTATCAAGTGTCCGATTTGTCTTTAGAGTCTACGTATTGAGCTAGCCTGGCTGGGTAGGGGGAGGCTGAGGGGGGAGAAGCCTGGTGTAAACCAACCTCATTACAGTGCAATGATTCACAACCCAGGAGCATTAATCCCCACAGTGTTTACACCATACATTTGTTTCTGTGGTAACATCGAGTGGAGGAATGGATCGTCTGTGACAGAGCCAGAGAGCCAGGTTTTTTCTTCTCCTGCTCTTTCTACCCTACTCTCTACTTTATTTTCTTTCTCTCTCTCTCTGTAGTTCCCTCTCCTCTACACCTCTCTCTTTTCTTTCTTTCACTACCTCCCACTCCTCTGTGCTGCCTAGCTGCTGAAGAGGCTGACTGTCACACTGGTTGGCCTTTTGTTGTGGAGTCTGGAGAGGGAGGAAGCAGCACAATGTGTCCTAGTTAAAGCAGAGTCCCATCTGCCCAACCAACAACATAATTAGACAATTACGCTGCAAGGATCCCTCATTAATTCCTTTGTGGTGGGCAATTTCACACCACAGAAGGGGTCTCAGTTTTATTTTCTTTGCAGTATTTCTAACCATTTACTCGCTGGTCCGGTTGCATGGTAGTGATACTGAAGTATTGTCCTGTAATCAATGGAAATGGGAGTGAGGAAAAGAACATAGCTGTAATATCTCTATAACCAATCACCCATCACTAATGAATGGAACCTGAATAATGTGCATATGCGTACATGCTTATGACAAGTGTTACAATGCATTATAACTGCATCCTAATGTTTTATAGTGGCAGACTTTAATTCAAGTGTTAGCTTACTGAAAGTTACCCAAGAGGTGTTAGTACATTCATTGACCGGCCCAGGTAAAAACAAATCTGAAGCAGTTGGCAAGAAAGTCTGCCTTGCTGGTATCTGACTGAACAAGCTTCTCTTGACTTAATGGTCCTACCCCCAATTAACGGCTCACAAAATAGGTCTGCGGTGAGGAGTTTAGTGACTGACTTACCAACCAGCCATTCATCCATTATTCTATCCACAGTTCATTAACATATACTAATACCACCAGCTTTGAGAAAAACACTTGTGTAGGGCCTACATGGGAAAAGGCCCCTAACATTGAGAAAGTGGTAACACTACATAAAGACTTCAATACACACTTATGTACTGGTTATGACATCCTTATGTTGGTGCTCTTCAAATACCAATTTACATAAGTAAATGTGAGACAGCTAGGGGTTAATCAATTAGCTGACTGGACATTGTGGGGTTTGATGTAGCACAGAAACCCTCCCTCTCCTGTCCTATAATACTGTATCTAGGTAATCTTCCTGATAGCTTAACAATGATGACTTAACTTCTTGGCAGTCAGTAGTAAGAAGGTAACTACTGCTAAGTGGTTGTTGAATAAATCTCCCATGTCAAAGTGTGGATATAGCCTATGCATTGTGAATTATGTAGCCAAGGATAGACTGTATGGAACAATAGACTTTTGGAAATTAAAGTAAGTGTTATATTGCTAGGGGAAAAAATGGATTGTGTTATATTGGTATGGGAAGAAATGGATTGTGTTATATTGCTAGGGGAAAAAATGGATTGTGTTATATTGCTATGGGAAGAAATGGATTGTGTTATATTGGTATGGGAAGAAATGGATTGTGTTATATTGCTATGGGAAAAAATGGATTGTGTTATATTGCTATGGGAAGAAATGGATTGTGTTATATTGCTAGGGGAAAAAATGGATTGTGTTATATTGCTATGGGAAGAAATGGATTGTGTTATATTGGTATGGGAAGAAATGGATTGTGTTATATTGCTAGGGGAAAAAATGGATTGTGTTATATTGCTATGGGAAGAAATGGATTGTGTTATATTGGTATGGGAAGAAATGGATTGTGTTATATTGCTATGGGAAAAAATGGATTGTGTTATATTGCTATGGGAAGAAATGGATTGTGTTATATTGCTAGGGGAAAAAATGGATTGTGTTATATTGCTATGGGAAGAAATGGATTGTGTTATATTGGTATGGGAAGAAATGGATTGTGTTATATTGCTATGGGAAGAAATGGATTGTGTTATATTGCTATGGGAAGAAATGGATTGTGTTATATTGGTATGGGAAGAAATGGATTGTGTTATATTGCTATGGGAAGAAATGGATTGTGTTATATTGCTATGGGAAGAAATGGATTGTGTTATATTGGTATGGGAAGAAATGGATTGTGTTATATTGGTATGGGAAGAAATGGATTGTGTTATATTGGTATGGGAAGAAATGGATTGTGTTATATTGGTACGGAAAGAAATGGATTGTGTTATATTGCTATGGGAAGAAATGGATTGTGTTATATTGCTATGGGAAGAAATGGATTGTGTTATATTGCTATGGGAAGAAATGGATTGTGTTATATTGCTATGGGAAGAAATGGATTGTGTTATATTGCTATGGGAAGAAATGGATTGTGTTATATTGGTATGGGAAGAAATGGATTGTGTTATATTGGTATGGGAAGAAATGGATTGTGTTATATTGGTATGGGAAGAAATGGATTGTGTTATATTGGTATGGGAAGAAATGGATTGTGTTATATTGCTATGGGAAGAAATGGATTGGGTTATATTGCTATGGGAAGAAATGGATTGTGTTATATTGCTATGGGAAGAAATGGATTGTGTTATATTGGTAGGGGAAGAAATGGATTGTGTTATATTGCTATGGGAAGAAATGGATTGTGTTATATTGCTATGGGAAGAAATGGATTGTGTTATATTGGTACGGGAAGAAATGGATTGTGTTATATTGCTATGGGAAGAAATGGATTGTTTTATATTGCTATGGGAAGAAATGGATTGTGTTATATTGCTATGGGAAGAAATGGATTGTGTTATATTGGTATGGGAAGAAATGGATTGTGTTATATTGCTATGGGAAGAAATGGATTGTGTTATATTGGTATGGGAAGAAATGGATTGTGTTATATTGCTATGGGAAGAAATGGATTGTGTTATATTGCTATGGGAAGAAATGGATTGTGTTATATTGGTATGGGAAGAAATGGATTGTGTTATATTGGTAGGGGAAGAAATGGATTGTGTTATATTGGTATGGGAAGAAATGGATTGTGTTATATTGGTATGGGAAGAAATGGATTGTGTTATATTGCTATGGGAAGAAATGGATTGTGTTATATTGCTATGGGAAGAAATGGATTGTGTTATATTGCTATGGGAAGAAATGGATTGTGTTATATTGCTATGGGAAGAAATGGATTGTGTTATATTGGTATGGGAAGAAATGGATTGTGTTATATTGCTATGGGAAGAAATGGATTGTGTTATATTGGTAGGGGAAGAAATGGATTGTGTTATATTGCTATGGGAAGAAATGGATTGTGTTATATTGCTATGGGAAGAAATGGATTGTGTTATATTGCTATGGGAAGAAATGGATTGTGTTATATTGCTATGGGAAGAAATGGATTGTGTTATATTGCTATGGGAAGAAATGGATTGTGTTATATTGCTATGGGAAGAAATGGATTGTGTTATATTGGTATGGGAAGAAATGGATTGTGTTATATTGCTATGGGAAGAAATGGATTGTGTTATATTGCTATGGGAAGAAATGGATTGTGTTATATTGCTATGGGAAGAAATGGATTGTGTTATATTGCTATGGGAAGAAATGGATTGTGTTATATTGGTATGGGAAGAAATGGATTGTGTTATATTGGTAGGGGAAGAAATGGATTGTGTTATATTGCTATGGGAAGAAATGGATTGTGTTATATTGCTATGGGAAGAAATGGATTGTGTTATATTGGTATGGGAAGAAATGGATTGTGTTATATTGGTATGGGAAGAAATGGATTGTGTTATATTGGTATGGGAAGAAATGGATTGTGTTATATTGGTATGGGAAGAAATGGATTGTGTTATATTGGTAGGGGAAGAAATGGATTGTGTTATATTGGTAGGGGAAGAAATGGATTGTGTTATATTGGTAGGGGAAGAAATGGATTGTGTTATATTGGTACGGGAAGAAATGGATTGTGTTATATTGGTACGGGAAGAAATGGATTGTGTTATATTGGTACGGGAAGAAATGGATTGTGTTATATTGGTACGGGAAGAAATGGATTGTGTTATATTGGTATGGGAAGAAATGGATTGTGTTATATTGGTATGGGAAGAAATGGATTGTGTTATATTGGTATGGGAAGAAATGGATTGTGTTATATTGGTATGGGAAGAAATGGATTGTGTTATATTGGTATGGGAAGAAATGGATTGTGTTATATTGGTACGGAAAGAAATGGATTGTGTTATATTGGTACGGGAAGAAATGGATTGTGTTATATTGGTATGGGAAGAAATGGATTGTGTTATATTGGTATGGGAAGAAATGGATTGTGTTATATTGGTACGGGAAGAAATGGATTGTGTTATATTGGTATGGGAAGAAATGGATTGTGTTATATTGGTATGGGAAGAAATGGATTGTGTTATATTGGTACGGGAAGAAATGGATTGTGTTATATTGGTACGGGAAGAAATGGATTGTGTTATATTGGTACGGGAAGAAATGGATTGTGTTATATTGGTATGGGAAGAAATGGATTGTGTTATATTGGTATGGGAAGAAATGGATTGTGTTATATTGGTACGGGAAGAAATGGATTGTGTTATATTGGTACGGGAAGAAATGGATTGTGTTATATTGGTATCGGAAGAAACACTTACAGGTACAGTAACAGCCAAAATAAAGGAAACACCAACATAAAGTGTGTTAACTGTATGTTTGTTTTACTCCATGTGTAACTATGTGTTGTTGTATGTGTCGAACTGCTTTGCTTTATCTTGGCCAGGTCGCAATTGTAAATGAGAACGTGTTCTCAATTTGCCTACCTGGTTAAATAAGGGTGAAATAAAAAAAATAAAAAAATAATAAGGCATTGTGCCACCACTAACCAGAACAGCTTCAATGTGCCTTGGCATAGATTCTACAAATGTCTGGAACCCAACACCATTCTTCCACAAACATTTTTTGTTTTGTTTTGTTGATGGTGGTGGAAAACACAGTCTCGGTCGCTGCTTCAGATTCTCTGGTAAGTGTTCAATAGGGTTAAGATCTGTTGAGTGAAATACACACACCCTTTAAACCCCCTATGTTGCTTTGAGACCCGATTTCAAAGTCAATTGTTGTTGGTCTATTATTTATACCAGCTCATCACTTATTGATGTTCCTATATTGTTGGTAATTTTAAAAACCAATTAAACAGATGACGAAAGCAGTGTCAGGTAGCCTAGTGGTTAGAGTGTTGGGCCAGCTACCGAAAGCTTGCTGGTTCGAGTCCGTGACTCAACAAGGTAAAACATCGGTTGATGTGCCCTTGAGCAAGGCAAGGCACTTAACCCTAATTGGTTCTGTAAGTCGCTCTGGATAAGACCGTCTGCTAAAAGAGTAAAATGTATGTATTCGGCATTATTAGATATTCTAAATATTGTAACGTTCAAATAGTATTTTTAATGCGAAGATCAACCTCCAGGCAAATAATTATAGTTTGTTTATGTACAAAATGATCTGCTATGTCTAAATAGGCAATGACCCGTTTGGCGTTTGACCAAAGAGCACCATGTTATTACAAA
This sequence comes from Salvelinus fontinalis, assembly GCF_029448725.1. Classification (NCBI taxonomy): domain Eukaryota; kingdom Metazoa; phylum Chordata; class Actinopteri; order Salmoniformes; family Salmonidae; genus Salvelinus; species Salvelinus fontinalis. Next base: position 72,234,538 of record NC_074665.1, read on the forward strand.
GTGGGGTGTAACTTCCTGGTGCCAATCACTTTGTGCTGCTGTTGCACTTGTGCATTCCTACCGTTGGCAGCTGTTCCCTGTTTCTACTGAGAGCCTTTTAACACAAACCTGTTGGGGAATTCCTATCATTAACAATTAAACACACACATGAGCATGCATACTCGCACGCATGGACCGGCATGCACGCACAGAGGTATACAGGCACACACACACACACCAAGATCCTTTTTAGGATGAACGTAAAGTGGGATTTGACTATGTTCCTACTTTGCTGTCTTCCAAATATTTGATCTATCTTCTTGCCCAGCTGAATGACCAAGGCTATAGATTTCCCCCTGCTGAAAGACGCTATCATAACTACCATAGTCCTGTGACAATATCAGAGTCAGAGTTTCATTAATTAAAATGGATGTGAGATGTTCCGACCATTGTGACTAAAAATGTATTGGTGTTGTGATGTTGGCAGAGATGGCCTTGATTCTTTTGATGAAATCCATTGTACTGTTCCGTTCTGAATGTATTCTGCACCTGTTCGGAGTGTATTCTACACCTGGGCATATACTATAGCTGGTTATATAAATATATTGAACAAAAATATAAACGGCGATTGTGATACAGCCTGGAATTGAACCAGGGTCTAGCACTGAGATGCAGTGTCTTAGACCACTGCGCCACTCGGGAGCCCCAAAACCATGAACGCAACATGCAAAGGGTTGGTCCCATGTTTCATGAGCTGAATTAAAAATTCCTAAAAAAAAAATCCATACGCACAAAAAGCTTATTTCTCTCAAATAATGTGCACAACTTTGTTTACATCCCTGTTAGTGAGCATTTCTTACTGAGTGCCCACATGGGTGCCTTTCAGAACCCCTTGTTTGGTGGTAAGTGATTTTCTTTGGTAGTTCCCTTTGTTGTGAGCGACATTTTGAGTTTGTCTTGGGGGAATGAAACCTGTCAGGTGGATGGATTATCTTGGCAAAGATAATTGGGAATCCCAAAGGGCGGCACACAATTGGTGGAGCGTCGTTAGGGTTTGGCTGGGGTAGGCCGTCATTGTAAATAAGAATTTGTTCTTAACTGACTTGCCTAGTTAATTAAATAAAATAAAAAAATATGTGGGTGCCCACTGAAAGTTGGCAAAGCCACTAGTAAGGGGTTCTAAAAAAACACCCCCCCCACCATGGATGCGCACTAGGTTTGCTTCCGAAAGGACAAACTCTAAGAAAAACCAACAACAACTTAGGATATGGAGTAAAATAATTTGGAATAAAACCAACAGGGGAAACCAAAACTCAGGCTTCTTTCAAAATGATTTAGGTTGAGCTTGAAATTGCACCTCAGTTGACGTGAAATGTAGGTCTCCCAACATCTCTCAAGCTGAACTGGAGCACTGGGCCAGCTACTCCTAAATAGCACCTGGGCCAACACCGTTGAAACACCTTCCCACTAACGACATTGCAACCAGCGCAGGTGTAAAACATAATGACTGACGAGGTGACAACAATCTGTGGACCCTACCTTCTAAAATGCTATATGTGCTAAAAGTCCAACATAAAAGGAAAACCCAAAACCTGTAACAGATTAAAACGGCATGATCATTACACAGGTGCACCTCGTGCTGGGGACAATAAAAAGTCACTCTAAAATGTGCAGTTTTGTCACGCAACACAATGCCACAGATGTCTCAGGTTTTGCGGGAGAGTGCAATTGGTATACTGACTGCAGGAATTTCCACCAGAGCTGTTACCAGATAATTGAATGTTAATTTCTCTACCATAAGCCACCTAAAATGTCATTTTGGAGAATTTGGCAGTACATCCAACTGAACTCACAACCGCAGACCAGCTGTAACCACGTCAACCCAGGACCTCCCCATTTGGCTTCTTCACCTGCAGGATCGATCCGTCTGAGACCAGCCACCCGGAGAGCTGATGAAATTAATGAGTATTTCTGTCTGTAATAAAGCACTTTTGTGGGGGAAAACAAATTCTCATTGGCCGGACTTGGCTTCCCAGTGGGCGGACCTGCCTCCCAAGTGGGTGGGCCTATGTCATCCTAGGCCCATCCATGACTGCACCCCTGCCCAGTCAGGAAATCCATAGATTAGGGCCAAATTAATTTATTTCAATTGAATGATTTCCTTAAATTAACTGTAACTCAGTAAAATCTTTGAAATTGTTGCATGTTGGGTTTTACATTTTTGTCACAACATATACCTAATACACACAAATCTAAGTAAAGGAATGGAATTAAGAATATATAATTATATGGACGAGCAATGTCAGAGTGGCATAGACTAAGATACAGTAGAATGGGATAGAATACAGTATATGCATATGAGATGAGTAATGCAAGATATGTAAATATTGTTAAAGTGACTAGTGTTCCATTATTAAAGTGGCCAGTGATTTCAAGTCTATGTATATAGGCAGCAGCCTCTAATGTGCCAGTGGCTGTTTAACAGTCTGATGGCCTTGAGATAGAAGCTGTTTTTCAGTCTCTCGGTCCCAGTTTTGATGCACCTGTACTGACCTCGCCTTCTAAATGGAAGCTGGGTGAACAGGCAGTGGCTCGGGTGGTTGTTGTCGTTGATGATCTTTTTTGCCTTCCTGTGACATCGGGTGCTGTAGGTGTCCTGGAGGGCAGGTAGTCTGCCCCCAGTGATGCGTTGGGCAGACCGCAACACCCTCTCGAGAGCCCTGCGGTTGCGGGCGGTGCAGTTGCCGTTCCAGGCAGGGATACAGCCCGACAGGATGGTCTCAATTGTGCATCTGTAAAAGTTTGTGAGGGTTTTAGGTGCCAAGGCCAATTTCTTCAGCCTCCTGAGGTTGAAGAGGCACTGTTGCGCCTTCTTCACCACACTGTCTGTGTGGGTGGATCATTTCAGTTTGTCAGTGATGTGTACGCGGAGGAACTTGAAGCTTTCCACTTGCTCCACTGCGGTCCCGTCGATGTGGATATGGGGGTGCTCCCTCTGCTGTTTCCTGCAGAGAGAGGTTGGGGTCAGAGCCAGGGTCAGCCACAGTATAGTAGTTTTCTACTGTTGTTATATAATAATGGTTCCTGTAGCCTGTACAGTGCACTACTGTTATTAGTCTTAGACAAGATGAGCGGTTCCAGTAGTTGTAAAGTGAAGTCAGTGTTTATTGAACTCGTTGGCCTTACTTGTTAGTGTGTTATGTATAGACTGAGACCCTACATCCACTAGCTAGCACTGAGAAAACTGTATTAAAATTGTGTAATGTTATTTATGCTATGTTGATATTACCTTGGTGCTTCTTTCTGAAAGCAGTCTTTTGTCGGTCTGTACACATCCAGTGTGAGAGCAAGACTCTCAGTGGTGTTGACTGAAAACTCATTGAACCTTCAGGGCCAAAGCATAGGTGTGTGTGGTATGTTTGCGGTGTGTGTGTGTGTGTGTGTGTGTGTGTGTGTGTGTGTGTGTGTGTGTGTGTGTGTGTGTGTGTGTGTGTGTGTGTGTGTGTGTGAACAGCCTATCCTGTTCCCTGAGTCTGAGCCCCTTCACATTTTAGTGTATGTAGTGCGGATGCTGCTTGCTCCGAAATTGGTTTGCTTTTTACCTCATAAGGAAAGTTGGCTTCGTCTACAGCCGCTCCTTTCCAAACAGTGTGTGTGTGCGCACGCGTGCATGACCAGAATCGTCTCCCTGTGCCCCACTTTGAGGTTTTGGTTTCACATGAAAATGTATGTGTCTGTTTACACTATAGCGATACAAATATATGAACTGTATTCAGATACTTTATAGGCCTACTGTTTATGATATGAAAACCGTTCAGACACTGTTAGTCAATATGAGATCCATTCCGATAATAGTCTATTTAACAGGCTATGGGCTCAGTCAGGTGAGTCGGCCCTGCCTAGAGACCAACACTTAAAGATTATTGCAGTACGGTAATTTCCAATAGAGAACTGCATTCAAAATTTGAGTTTGAGTGAGATCGTATTCTGTTTCTGGCGGAGTGCAGAGAAGCTTCTTGGCACACGGAACAATGTCTAAATAGTATTCACATTTTTCATTTGAGATGGATTTGACTGGAGTATATTGTCCTGCAGTCTGGCTTTGGCTACCGAGCTGTCAAAAAAGAGGCTCAGACACAGAGTTTCAGCATATTAACTTTACTGGCATAAAGGGTGTTGTATCTGGCAAGGTGAATAGGCCGTTTTGAGAGATGTTTTGATGTAACATATATGGAGCGGTACATCTGCCTCAGTCCTTGGTGTTTCTCTGTAACCTGCAAAGCGTTAAATAGCCCTGTAATATTTTCCTATTTTCTTATGGCTTTATAAATCACGCAGCATACTAAGGCTTCATCATAAATGCTACCCTATTCCCTACATAGAGCTCTGGTCAAAATTAGTGTACTACTTATGGGCCATGTTCAAACGTAGTGCACTATATAGGGAATAGGGTGCAATTTGGGACGCACTTCAAATCATTAGTATGGATGGAATCCAGAGGTCTAATGGCAACCAGGCTGCTCTCAAGTCACTTTGTTATTACAGCAATCCCAGCGAAAGTAAAGGGGGGTAACTGGTGCTGAAAATGTAGATTTGATTTATAGCGTAGCTTGAATTTATGTCCAACTTTCTATTTTAGTCTGTAAGAGCGCTGAATTGATCTTTGCCCAATTTCTCACTGAGAGGCCCGCAACATCTGGAAGTGGGAACATCTTTGTATCGAATAGACATAGTTACTACTACTCCTCGTCCTTTGGGTGGTTCTGTCTCTCTCTTTCGCTCTCTCTTTCACACTCTCTCACTCTGAAGTGCCAGGAATTTACACCTGTTGGGGATATAGCTTTACTATGTCTGTTGTATTGGATTCAAGTCTGTCTGGGTTCTCTGAGAAGGTATCAGATGCTAATACTGCATATAATAAATGGTTTCTGGGGAGGAGACGTGGGGAGCAACAGGTCACACTGTAACTCTCTGTCTAAGCCATTCACCCGGGCCCATATTCAGAGCCTCTCAGAATAGAGTGCTGATCTAGGATCAGGTCACCCCATTTATTCATTATGATTTAAAAGCTAAAACTGATCCTGGATCAGTACTCTGAGGCGCTTTGTGACTGCAGCTCCTGAGCTGCTGTCACATTTCATATTAGGTCTAGTAGTGCAGAAGTGAAGCTGTAAAGCTTAGTCATGATTAACACTGCTTTATATTGTTAAATGCTACTTGATAGTATCAGTATCGTCTGTGTTTGACCGGCAGTACGGCGGGGATATAAATAACTTTTATTTGCAACGGCTAAAGTGCTTTTATTTATTGCAAGTTCTCAAACAGGATGTTCACGAGGATGTGAATATACTGCTCGCTGTCTTTCTCCCCCTCCCTCTCCCCGTCTCCAAGCCGAGCGTGCAATTTAATCCTTGAACACCGTATCCTCCTCGCGTTATCTACATGAAGCGATGATATGTGTATCATTCTTTATGGTTTCATAATAACTGCCTTATTTTTCAAAGCTGGTACAGTTGCCATGCGGTTATTTATCACTGCTTGGTTCACGGAGATTAATGAACCATAACTTTTTCTGGCGGAGTCGAACCCTGCCTGGCATACCCGGTGGTTGCGTCCCAAGTGGCACCATATTCCCTATATAGTGCACTACTACCAGAGCTGTGGGCCCTGGTCAAACGTAGTGTACTACAGTATATAGGGAACAGGGTGCTATATGGGATGCAGAGACAAAGACTACACCATCAGCTGAAGGTATTTGGAAGGTTATCATCGCCATAACTCTAAAATAAATCTAAACTTTTTTCTACTATTTGTTGTTGATGCCACTGCAGCATACAGCTAGTAGTTATGACTGTTATTTTGCTCCTGTACGCGCTCTCTCTCTAAGCCGTCAGAAAGAAACACAACTTCTTTAAGCCATGCCGACTGGGTTGATAAGGTAGAATTTGATAGTGCTGCCTCGCCTGCCTGCAAACTCTCGGAAAGTTCAAAGCTGGCAACTGTTCATAAATCTTCTTGTTATTACCTTGTGCATCTGTCTGGTACTCTCTTTCTCTGCTTCCAAGTTGAGGCTGATGATGTGCTGCTGATAAGCACTGCAATGTACTCTTTCCCCTCGCTCTCGCTCTCTCGCTCATTTCAATTGAAGGAGCTTTAGTAGCATGGGAAACATATGTTAACATTGCCAAAGCAAGTGAAATAGATGATAAACAAAAGGGAAAATAAATAAATATAAATATGGTGTTATATTTACAATGGTGTTAGTTCTTCACTGGTTGCCCTTTTCTTGTGGCAACAGGTCACACATTTTGCTGTGATAGCACACTGGTATGTCACCCAGTAGATATGGGAGTTTATAAAAATTGGGTTTGTTTTCTAATTCTTTGTGGAGCTGTGTAATCTGGGGGAAATGTGTGTCTCTAATATGGTCATACATTTGGCAGGAGGTTAGGAAGTGCAGCTCAGTTTCCACCTCATTTTGTGGGCAGTGTTCACTGCTCACTGAGCCTGTACATAGTCAAAGCTTTCCTTAAGTTTGGGTCAGTCACAGTGGTCAGGTATTCTGCCACTGTGTACTCTCTGTTTAGGGCCAAATAGCATTCTAGTTTGCTCTGTTTTTTAAATTCTTTCCAATGTGTCAAGTAGTTGTTTTCTCATGATTTGGTTGGGTGTAATTATGTTGCTGTCCTGGGGCTCTGTGGGGTCTGTTTGTGTTTGTGAACAGAACCCCAGGGCCAGCTTGCTTAGGGGGCTCTGGTCTTTTCTGGATTTTGATAATTAGCGGTCATCAGCCTAATTCTACTCTGCATGCATATTTGGTGTTTTATGTTGTACACTGAGGATATTTTTGCAAAATTCTGCATGCAGAATTTGGTCTTTGTCCCATTTTGTGAATTCTTGGTTGGTGAGTGGACCCCAGACCTCACAACTATAAAGGGCAATGGGTTCTATAACTGATTGAAGTATTTTTTAGCCAGATCCTAATTGGTATGTCGAATTTTATGTTCCCTTTGATGGCATAGAAGGCCCTTCTTGCCTTGTCACTCAGATCATTCACAGGTTTGTGGAATTTACCTGTGGCGCTGATGTTTAGGCTGAGGTATGTACAGTGGGGCAAAAAAAGTATTTAGTCAGCCACCAATTGTGCAAGTTCTCCCACTTAAAAAGATGAGAGAGGCCTGTAAACACGACGAGTTGAGTTTTTACCAGAAAGTTCTATTTTGGTTTCATCTGACCATATGACATTCTCCCAATCTTCTTCTGGATCATCCAAATGCTCTCTAGCAAACATCAGACGGGCCTGGACATGTACTGGCTTAAGCAGGGGGACACGTCTGGCACTGCAGGATTTGAGTCCCTGGCGGCGTAGTGTGTTACTGATGGTAGGCTTTGTTACTTTGGTCCCAGCTCTCTGCAGGACTAGGTCCCCCCGTGTGGTTCTGTGATTTTTGCTCACCGTTCTTGTGATCATTTTGACCCCACGGGGTGAGATCTTGCGTGAAGCCCCAGATCGAGGGAGATTATCAGTGGTCTTGTATGTCTTCCATTTCCTAATAATTGCTCCCACAGTTGATTTCTTCAAACCAAGCTGCTTACCTATTGCAGATTCAGTCTTCCCAGCCTGGTGCAGGTCTACAATTTTGTTTCTGGTGTCCTTTGACAGCTCTTTGGTCTTGGCCATAGTGGAGTTTGGAGTGTGACTGTTTGATGTTGTGGACAGGTGTCTTTTATACTGATAACAAGTACACAGGTGCCATTAATACAGGTAACGAGTGGAGGACAGAGGAGCCACTTAAAGAAGAAGTTACAGGTCTGTGAGAGACAGAAATCTTGCTTGTTTGTAGGTGACCAAATACTTATTTTCCACCATAATTTGCAAATAAATTCATTAAAAATCCTACAATGTGATTTTCTGGATTTGTTTTTCTCATTATGTCTGTCATAGTTGAAGTGTACCTATGATAAAAATTACAGGTCTCTCTCATCTTTTTAAGTGGGAGAACTTGCACAATTGGTGGCTGACTAAATACTTTTTTGCCCCACTGTATAGTTTTGTGTGTGCTCTAGGGCAACGGTGTCTAGATGGAATTTTTATTTTTGGTCCTGGCAACTGGACCATTATTTTTGTCTTACTGAGATTTACTGTCCGGTCCCAGGTCTCGCTCGCTCTCTTTCTTTCTCTTTCTCTTTCTCTGTCTGTCTCACTCTCGTTCTCTCTATGCATAGGTGTTACTTCTCTCCAATACTTACCCACAATATGTGCATGCTTGCATTTTAAATGTGTTTTGTCAACTGCAGTCATCCAATTTGGTTATGTCTATCAATGTTACAATTAGATTAGGCATACTAGAATGTAAGATTCATTCACCCACCACCAATAGCAGCAGTAGTACTTTCATCATGGCTTATTTTCTAAGGGCTTTAATTTGTTGAATACATTTCCTCTTTAACCTGTCGAGGAGAAGGAAGCCATCCATGCATTGTCCTTGATCCGCCTGTGCTGGAAAAAGATTCACTTTGTTAGTGCAATGATAGGCCTTTACTGCAGGAAGAAGATTCACTTTGTTAGTGCAATGATAGGCCTTTACTGCAGGCAACCGGCTGATTAAATGGCATCCTTCTCAAGGTCAGGCTTCAGTTAAGAGCTATTTTCTGCTTACCTGTGCAGCTCGACAGCCACTGTCTCTATCCCAAATGGCACTCTATTCCCTACCTAATCCACTGCTTTTGAACAGAGCCCTATGGGCCATAAGTAGTACACTGTAGAGAGAATAGGGTGCCTTCTGGGACTTAGCCACTGAATCTGCACACAAACTGCCTTAACAGTAACACAGACAGACTGGCTTAGCAAGAGGAGAGGCTCATCCCAACTGGTAACATGAAGGGAAACCTCTTCGCCTGCCAAAAAATGACACAAAGGGAGGAGAAATGTAATAATTTGGATTTTATACTACACCGTGTGAAGACATTGAGTTTCAAGTTGTTTTAATTAAATCCTCCCATTATTTTCATATGTCAACTGAAGCAGCCTATTATATAATCAGCACACCGTGATCATAGGCTTAAGGTCAGGGATCAAAAGTCATTTTGGGCTCAATGTTACTTTCCTCTTCTTGTTTGGAATGAGGTGGCAAGATGTATTTCTACAGATGTCAATGTCCAGATAACTATCAACAGAATTCACCCTAATTGAGTTTATATGCAGACACCTAGGCTACATCCAGTTGACTATGCTCTATGTGATATAGTGTGGTAGCACAGCATTATCTGACCACTATTATCAAAGTTGTGATATAATGCAGCGTTGTAGTAGATCAATGATGGAAATGGACGGATAGGATTTGAGATGGACTAGACCGTGTCTGTTCTTGAACGATCTAGTGCTCTAACCCGAGGCATAGCCATGAAGATGTCTTCATTAACTAACTGTCTTCAAAGCTCTCACATCTCACAAGACGACAAGCTGTAGTCAGACACTCATTAGGCTCCACTTCCTCTCTGGTCTCTAAAGCAGCTAATGTTTTGAAGTGAATTTTCTGCCCTGCCACATTAGATGTTGCCGAGTCTGACCCTGTGCTCTGCGCGCTAAACCCTCTACCCGCCTGTCATTTCATTTGGTTAGTGTGTGTGTGTGTGTGTGTTTTAAAAACACTCATCCTGGCTGACACCGATCACCTGGCGCTGTCACCGTAACCACGGGAGGCCCTCGACAACCTGACACGGTGACGAGATCAAATCACAGTGATAATCCACCGTACCATATGGGGCGAGACCGATTCACCTGCTCCGCACACACACACACACGCACACGCGCGCACGCACACGCACACGCACACGCACACGCACACGCACACGCACACGCACACGCACACACACACACACACACACACACACACACACACACACACACACACACACACACACACACACACACACACACACACACAACAGCTGCACTCCCACCAGCAGGATAGATGGATTGTACTGAACACTACACAGCTCCACCAATAGGATTAGCAGGTTTAGGCATCTAAAGGTCCTCCATGTTCCCCTTCTCCTTGTAACCAACCCCACAAACACCTAATGCTGCTTTATGATTAGCTAATTCCCACACATACAGGCAAACAGGTGCACCCTCACGCGCGCACACACACTCCCATGGATCTAGTTGTGTTCGTGTGCGAGCTTGTGTCTGTGTTGTCGTGTAGTTGTTTATTTCTCCTATCTCCAGTGGCCCTAGATGGGTATCTTTGTAAGCTCTGCTCTGCTCCGCATAACTTCTTTAGACTCACTCAGTGTATCAGAGCTCACTCCTCAGGTGTACTACTACACAGTAAACAGTAGCAGCCAGGTAAGAAGGCCTCTATTGTGGCACTGAGAGAGATCTGGGGGAGTTTGGATCAGATTGTGACTGAGACAACATCACCTTGTTTATCCGGTAAACAATTCAACCCCCGAGTGCCTAAAAAAAAATCAAGGCTGCGTGTTTAACAAGAGAGCAGCGGAGAGAGAGAGAATCTAGTTTCCTCTTCTAGATAAACCTGGCGCCGGGAGATAGCAACACATTGACACATCTCGGATTCTCATGCAGCGCGAAGATACTACAGAGAGGTGTGTGTGTGTGTGTTGGGGAGTGTTTTGCATGCTAGCTCACTGATCTGAATTCACCCTTTGATACCTGTGTGAAGAGGAGAGATGGAGAGAGATAATGACATTCTTCCTGTGCTTAGAATCACAACCTGTAGATTGTCACGTAGTTGTAGTGTAGCGTCATCTGGTTTGATCTTCATCACGCACCTAAGAGACATCCTGCCTCCCTCAACCCTCTGCTGATCTAGGATCAGGTCCCCCCTGTCCATATAATCGTGTTCATTATGATCTAAAATACAAAAACTGATCCTGGATCAGCACTCCTACTCTAAGATGCATTACGAATGCCAGCCTTCTCTGGCTGGGCGTGCTTGTGCCATGTTGTGGCCAGAGAACAATTCAACAACACAACACACATTCTTCCCAGGGACGGATGCTGCATCATGGCGCCCCTCTGATCCAGAGAGATCTTTGTCAGATTTAGAACATGGTTGATTACACCGAGGCAATCTTATCAGATTCAGCTTTACTATGATATTCTCCTAGTTGCCAGTAAATAGTGGTAACAGTGGGGGGGGAAGTGTATAAGGCAACCGGGTAACATCACTCACAGTAAAAGATGCCATGTTGAGAGATGAGCCTGATATCCATGTCCATGCTAAGAAAAACTATTGTGTAATTGTATAGATTTTTGAAATGTGTCGTTCATATAGGGAATTATGTTATGCTGTCTGTGTTCATTAGAACAAGAAAAAGTCTGAGTGATTTGACTACAAACAACTTCATGTTGGAGAGGAGCGCTTATCCATGTCTTTGACTGATAATCAGCTCGTTATAGTGTTGATCATTTTCATCTCTCAATTATGCTCTCCCTCTTCATCACTCTCTCTCTCGCTCTCTCTCAATCGCTCTCTCCCTCTTCATCACTCTCTCTCGCTCTCTCTCAATCGCTCCCTCCCTCTTCATCACTCTCTCTCTCGCTCTCTCCCTCTTCATCACGCTCTCGCTCTCTCTCCATCTCTCTCTTGTGCTCTTTCTTCATCTCGCTCTCTTTATCTCTCTACCTCCCTCTATCATAGCAACAGAGACTGTTAATGGCTTTGGCAGCAAGCCCTGATAATCAGCTTGTTATCACGTTGATCATTTACAGCTCTCCTTCTCTCAACCTCTCTTCCATAGCAACAGAGACTGTTAATGGCTTTGGCAGGGAGCCATGGTGGTGACTGGCGAGTAGAGGAGAGTAACGGTGTCAAGACAGGCAACACTACTTAGGCCTGTAGCTATAGAGCTATATAGTATTTAATACTTCCCTCCACTCCAGGTCCCAGTCCCCACCCCACTTATCAGAAGTGAAAAAAACAACAACATATGCAACCCCTGAGCGAGCGGCGCAAAGGAAGCGGTGCCCTAGCCCCCAACACGGCTAACTGTGCATGAAATTGAACTGATAGCAGTTATTGACCAGAGGATCAGCCCCCAAGAGGAAGAGGGGGGAAACGGCCGGCTGTGTGTTACCCGATTGACTGAAAACTCCTCGGCCGGTTGGCTTTGATGGCTGGCACTTTACAGGAAAGAGTGATTTAATGGAATCTGCCAGACCTCATCAATGTAAGGGCTTCTTGACGGGCCCCCTTCACTCTACCTTCGACCCCCGCGGTCTCTGGTTTATAACGCATCAGTGACAGGGGACAGATGTTGTTGTTTTATATAAACCAACCAGGATATTGTTTCACCTCTGACTGGACTCTTAAGGACAGAGCTGTGTGTGTGTGTGTGTGTGTGTGTGTGTGTGTGTGTGTGTGTGTGTGTGTGTGTGTGTGTGTGTGTGTGTGTGTGTGTGTGTGTGTGTGTGTGTGTGTGTGTGTGTGTGTGTGAGAACAGCCTGTCCTGTTCCCTGACCACCCTGGAGCCAGAGCTGAGCCACTTCACTGAGGAGGCTATTTTAGTCCTCTATAAATAGCCTATTGAATTTAGCCAGCTTGATAAGCCTATAATTAATGTGGCCGTCATTAGGTACGGACATGTTCATCTGTAGAGGACTCTGCTGCTGAGGGGAGTGTGTGTGTGTGCGTGCAACGAGTCTTCACTGCCCTTGTTATAAAGGGTGAACTCAAGTGAACTGGACTGCTGTGATAACTGTTATAGAGGGCTTACTGGCTGTGGCTGGATACCAGACATATTGCCCTCTGCTTCTGTTGGGGGTGCAAAGGCCTTTTGTTGTGGAGCTGTAGGATACAACACAGCCTCATCTATCAAACCCAAAGCCCTGTTGTGATGCACGGAGACGGAGTCCTCAGCGGATCTCAGTTCTATTGCATTGGAATTGCATCATTAATAGTGCAGTGATTATTCTCCAGAGCGACTCACAAGAAACTCCATTGACCCCTAGGGGAGGACTAGAAACCAGACACAGGCTGCCTCCCAAATAGCACCCTATTTCAAGGCCCATAGTCAAAAGTAGTGCACTTTATTGGGAATAGGGTGCAAATTTTAGCAGGTAATCAATATACAGCAGGGAGCAGGAGAAAGACAGAGGGGGGGGAGAGAGAGGGGGGGGGGTAAAGTGACCGAGTGAGATGAGGGGAACGAGAAGGAGCGAGAGGGAGAAAGTAATAGCTTATAGTGTTAATGACAAGCAGTCAGTCTGAAGCGGCTCAACTCCCAAACACTGGTGCTACTCTCCTCTCTGTCTCCTCGTCTCATCTGGCCTGCGTAATTGCCCTCCTGGAACCTGCCATGCGGAGCGCCTGCTATCTGCCTCTTCTTCTTCTTCTCTCTCCCCTCTCCTCTTCTTCCCTTCTTCTCTCTCTCCTCCTAGTGAAGACTGGCAGCTGTTGGATGTTGAGGGGAGAGGGGCTCACAGGTCAACTCCCAAAGTGGGGCTCCGCGCATCCACAAGATGTCATAATTAATATCTATCTGGGGGGCCCCTGGGCTATGAGAAGGCGGAGGGAGGATAGGGTGGGTTGTGGATAAATGGAAGCCAAACAGTAAAATACACCAGACTTCTTATTCACCATTTAACATAATGTATACTCATCATCATCACTTTGCCCTCAGCTAGTAGGATTCCATATTCTGTATGTGTCTCAAATGGCACACTATTCACTATATAGTGCAGTACTTTTGATCAGAACCTTATGGGCCCTTGTAAAGAAAGTAGTACATTATACAGGGGATAGGGTACCATTTGGGACGCATTCTCATTTCTTTACTCTAGTATTTGCATGGTGTTCTCCTGCCGCGTGTGTCCGTACCTAGAGATATTCCACAGTGGTATACCAGGGGAACTTATTCATCTTTGGGGACCGACCAGTGTTTTTCCTAGTTAAGCAAATATACATTAGCCACACAGTGTGAGATACAGACTCCCTCCCAGCACCTTGAGAACAAGCTGTTATTTCTCTCTGTGCTCTCTCTCTCTTTCTCTCTCTCTCTTTCTCTCTGTGCTTTCTCTCTGCTTTTGCTCTTTCCCCCTCTATTTATCTGACTCTCTCTCCCCCCTCTATCATACCTCCTTATCTTTCTCTCACTCTCTCTATCTCTCTGACCCTCCCCCCCTCTCTCATCCCTCTCTCTCTCTCTAACATGACGCCTGGGGCCAGATCCCCCTCTCTCACTCTCTCTCTCCCTCCCTCCCTCTCATCCCGCTCTCCCCCTCCCTTTTTCTCTCTCATCTCTTCTCTTGCTCTCTCTAACATGACGCCTGGGGCCAGTTCTCTCTCTGTCTCATCTGCTGCTTAATTTCACTGGCGCGGCCCTCGTAATGAAGCGCCTTGATGTACATTTGCCAATTTCTGCCTGTGCCACTGCAGTATAATTGGGATGTGACTGAGCATGAATACCCGGCGCAGGTTTGGTTGACCTCCACACGACCCTACAGATAATGCTTTGGTCATAATAGAAGTATTATCTCCCCTAATCTGGGAATGGATAGGGGTTGTCTGCAGGGTTCCAGGGATGGAGATGGAGGCTGTGTCCCAAATGGCAGCCTATTGCCTATATAGTGCATTGGCTCTGGTCAAAAGTAGGGAGCTATTTATGGAATAGGGTGCCATTACAGACACAGTTTAGAAGATTAATTGGTCTAACAACCTACAGTACTCCTAGGCAGGACTAAAATAATATAGCATTTTTTCCCCCACATGCTTGTACTGACAACGATATACACATATTTATTAGGGATGGGCACTGTTATCCAGATATCCGAACGGACGTTAGTATTCAATTACTTGAGTGAATGTTTATTTCTGGAGATATATTTTTGGGCGCTTATTTTGAAAAAGCATTGTTATATACATAAGCAATAAGGTCCGAGGGGGTGTGGTATATGGCCAATATAGCACGACGCAAAGCGGAGTGCCTGGATACAGCCTTTTGCCGTGGTATTTTGGCCATATATCACAAACCCCCGAGGTGCCTTATTGCTATTATAAACTGGTTGCCAACGTAATTAGAGAAGTAAAAATACATGTTTTGTCATATCCATGGTATACAGTCTGATTTATACCACGGCTGTCAGCCAATCAGCATTCAGGGCACGAACCACCCAGTTTATAAATGTTATTAGATTATCCTTGTGAAATCACACACATGGCTATGCCATGACATTTGAAATACTTAATGTAATAAAACAACAAACTTTTGAAAATGTGTTTTATAACGTGTGTTAAGCTCGTTAATTACAGGCACGCACTTATAACAGTTTCCACCAGATCCGACACAGATAAATGCAAAACACTCACCAGAAAACTTTTTTTGTAACAGAATCAACCCTTTTTTTGTAACAGAATCACCCGCCACCTCCACCCACCCCACCCCCCGCTAACTCTGCCACCGCTGCTGAAAATAATCCTAGGGGAAACACTGTTCATCATGCATCCTCAGAGGGGCGGTAGGGGGCCCCTGAATGGCCCTTCTCTATTCCCACCTGAGGCCTGCAAATGAAGGGGCCTTCTGTGCTCCACACACACAGCTCTGCTCGCTGTAATAGCTGTGTCCCAAATGGCACAATATTCCCTATATAGTCTATTAATTTTGGTCAGAGCCCTATAGGTTTAAAGTAATGCACTATATTTGCAAATAGGGTGCCATTTGTGACTGTGACATTGTTTATAGCCTGCAGCACCTGACTGGCTGGCTGACCTTGGTTTGGGAGCTCATCACTGCAACATTGGTAAAATCAGATTGGACTTGACGTGTACCCCAGCCACTGACCTTGATAAGTGTGTGCGGTGCCTGCAGCAGGAGGTCTTGGGCGAATAAGTGTGTGTTTGTGGTTCTTTTTGTTTATCTGCCTGTCTCGATGTGTGTGTCGCTGTGTACGTCACTCTGTGTGCGTGTGCATATGTTTGCGTGTATATGCGTGCTTACGCCTGCGTGGGTTTGTCTTCGTGAGTAAGGAGGCTGAGGGGAATGAAGCATGAGTCAAGCCAACACATGGCAGGAACATGGCTTGACACATGGCAGGGACATGGCTCAACACATGGCAGCGACATGGCTCGACATATGGCGGAACCGTCATCTCTCTAATTACTGTTCATTTTGCGTCTCCCAAATAGAATCCATTAAACCCCAAACATACCGAAGCCACTCGGTCTAAAAGCACACCTGAACCGTGCTTCTATGATATTTTCTCCACACTGTTTATTTCTGGTTACTTACCAGAGAGAGAAGGATATGGAGAGGGCGAAATGTCAGGAAATCAAGGGAGAGGAAAAGAGCGAGAGGGAGGGAGTGAGAGGAGAGAAAAATAGCGAGAGTGATCGAAAGAGGTAGAGAGATTGAGCATGAGAAAAATGTCAGGAGAGATAGAGAAGAATGGCAGGAAGGAGAGAGACAGAAAGGAAGAGTATCTGAGGATGAAAATGCATTTTTCTTTCTTTCCCACTGAGATGCTATTTGGTTGTGTGAAATGATTAATTTCACACGTATACAGGTCATCCCTGGAAGCAGCAACATCTCATTCACTAGGGGCCCCAGTCAGCAACAAAACAGAACACGAGCCGTCTAGATGGAAATTGAGCAAACATCGCACACACTCACAGTATACACACGCAGACAATACACACACAAATGAGAGACACACACACACCAGTACGTCAATACATCTTTGGAGGTTAAACCTGAGAGTAGGAGGATGAGAGCAGCTCCTCTCATCACTAAGGTAAAAGTCACCCAGTACATTAGGCATGTCAGTACCAGGAAGTAACAGCGGAGCTCCTAACCAATCAGGTGTCCCTGTTAGACAGGTACTCTCTCTTTCACACAGACTACCTATGTTTGCAGAAGTAGAATGGCGATGAAACCTTGAAATATGGGGTTTGTGTAAATAAGGATGTGGGACTGTTTTTAGCTCAGTGTGTGTGTTGTGTGTGTGACTAGAGTGTGGAGGAGAGCCTGGGACAGAATAGAGTCTCTGTGTAGAGTGGGACAGTTATTGGTTTGTTTAATTCTGTTACTAGCCTGCTGCACATTAAATAAAGCTACATCTTTCCATGAAGCTATGTAAGCCATCAACAAACTAATTTTACTCAGACACTTCCTTCTCTATTTCTTTAACTCTGTTTAACATTTCTCCCTGTCTTTACATATTTGATGACATTAAACACCTGTAATATAATATACTATGCAAGAGAGAAGACAATGAGGGGCTATGCATATGATGCACGATGCGGAAGGTGCCCAGGATGATGATAATAATAATAAATGCCATCATTCTTTAGACTCTAAGCCCTGTGAAAAATCACATTTACATAAGTATTCAGACCCTTTACCCAGTACTGTTGAAGCACCTTTGGGAGCGATTAACAGCCTTGAGTGTCTTATTGGGGATGACGCTACAAGCTTGGCACACCTGTATTTGGGGAGTTTCTCCCATTCATCTCTGCAGATCCTCTCTAGTTCCTCTCAGGTTGGATGAGGAGCGTCTCTGCACAGCTATTTTCAGGTCTCTCCAGACATGTTTGGTCGGCTTCAAGTCTGGGCTCTGGCTGGGCCACAAGGACATTGAGACTTGTCCTGAAGCCACTTATGCGTTGTCTTGGCTGTGTGCTTAGGGTCATTGTCCTGTTGGAAGAGTTTAAACTTAATTTTCATCAGAACAGAGAATCTTGTTTCTCTCAGAGTCCTTTAGGTGCCTTTTCATGTTCATTTTCCTGAGGAGTGGCTTTCGTCTGGTCTGATTGGTGGAGTGCTGCAGAGATGCTTGTACTTCTGGAAGGTTCTCCCATCTCCACAGAGGAACTCTGGCGCTTTGTCAGAGTGACCATCGGGTTCTTGGTCACCTCCCTAACCAAGGCCCTTCTCCCCAGATTGCTCAGTTTGGCCAGGTGGCCAGCTCTTGGTGTTTCAAAACTTCTTCCATTTAAGAATGATGGAGGCCACTGTGTCCTTGCGGACCTTCAATGCTGCAGAAATGTTTTTGTAACCTTCCCCAGATCTACAGTATGCCTCGATACAATCCTGTCTCGGAGCTCTACGTACAATTCCTTCGACCTCGTGACTTGGTTTTTGCCCTGACATGCACTGTCAACTGCTGGACCTTATATAGACAGGTGTGTGCCTTTACAAATCATGTCCAGTCAATGGAACTTACTACAGGTGGACTCCAATCAAGTTGTAGAAACATTAAGGATAATCAATGTAAACAGGATGCACCTGAGCTCAATTTCGAGTCTCAGAGGCTCAGTTATTTATTTATTTTTATTATATATATATTTTTTTTCTTCTAAAAACCCGTTTTCGCTTTGTCATTATGGGGTATTGTGTGTAGATTGATGTGAAGAAAAAAAACATTAAATGCATTTTAGAATAAGGCTGTAACTAACAAAATGTGGGAAAGTGAAGGGATCTGAATACTTTCTGAATGCACTATATGGAATGTTTTAAGCAGGTCATACCAAGGAACTTTTTGCTTTATAATTTTATGACCCCTTGATGTATCCCAAAAATATTTTGGGCCCTACTGCTATTAGCCCATAGAAACGCATTGAATTAACAAATTCACTACATGGAACAACAGATCGTCCTCACAAAAAATCGAAAGGAAGTTTGTTCTGATGTGTCTGTCCTATATCTGAGAGATACAGTATAAGAAAGATCGGGATTATATATATATATATATTTGCCCAAACTATTCGGATGCTACAGACGATTTTGTGAGAAGAACGATTTTCGGGAAGTCTCATTGTCTGACAAAGACCGCTCTAACTCTGTCACCTTTCACCGCAGATGCTGAAGTGCCACATAGGCGAATGCAGTGGATTGAGACACATCCAAAAAACCAGCTCTCTAACTGACAGATTTTGATGGAGATGTTTGTATTATGCTGATTAGATTTTGGCGGTGGCACAGACATCAACCTTAGGGGGTTAAGCAGATGCTTTTATCCAAAGTGACTTAGTCATGCGTGCATACATTTGTTATATGGGTGGCAGCAGCGGGAATTGAACCGACAACTCTTGGGGTTTTAAGTGCTATGTTCTACCACTGAGCAACACAGGTCAGTATACCTAATCTACTAACGTGTTCTCTCCTGTCTCCTCTGTAGTGGATACTGTACTGACAGTTTCTCTCCTGTCTTCTCTGTAGTGGATAATGTACTGACAGTTTCTCTCATGTCTCCTCTGTAGTGGATACTGCACTGACAGTTTCTCTCCTGTCTCCTCTGTAGTGGATACTGTACTGACCGATTGTCTACTGTCTCGTCAGTAGTGAATAATGTACTGACCGATTCTCTACTGTCTCGTCAGTAGTGGATAATGTACTGACAGTTTCTCCTGTTTCCTCTGTAGTGAATTATGTACAGAACGTTTCTCTCCCGTCTCCTCTGTAGTGGATAATGTACAGAACGTTTCTCTCCCGTCTCCTCTGTAGTGGATAATGTACAGAACGTTTCTCTCCCGTCTCCTCTGTAGTGGATAATGTACAAAACGTTTCTCTCCCGTCTCCTCTGTAGTGGATAATGTACAGAACGTTTCTCTCCCGTCTTCTCTGTAGTGGATAATGTACAGAACGTTTCTCTCCCGTCTCCTCTGTAGTGGATAATGCACTGACAGTTTCTCTCCTGTCTCCTCTGTAGTGGATAATGCACTGACAGTTTCTCTCCTGTCTCCTCTGTAGTGGATAATGCACTGACAGTTTCTCTCCTGTCTCCTCTGTCTCCTCTGTAGTGGATAATGCACTGACAGTTTCTCTCCTGTCTCCTCTGTAGTGGATAATGTACTGACAGTTTCTCTCCTGTCTCCTCTGTAGTGGATACTGTACTGACAGTTTCTCTCCTGTCTCCTCTGTAGTGGATAATGTACTGACCGTTTCTCTCCTGTCTCCTCTGTAGTGGATACTGTACTGACCGATTCTCTACTGTCTCGTCAGTAGTGGATAATGTACTGACAGTTTCTCCCGTCTCCTCTGTAGTGGATAATGTACAGAACGTTTCTCTCCCGTCTCCTCTGTAGTGGATAACGTGCTGACAGTTCCTTTCCTTTCTCCTCTAGTGGATGATCCAGACGCCTCACAAGGTGGCCACGTTCTTTGGCTGCATCGGGACGGACCACTTTGGAGAGATCCTGAAACAGAAGGCTGAGGAAGCCCATGTAGACGCTCGCTACTACCAACAGACCCAAGAGCCAACCGGAACCTGCGCTGCTTGCATCACCGGGGACAACAGGTCAGGCCTCATCCAATCAGCTCTAAGCTAAGCAACACCGGTTGCGTCCCAATAATCTCCTTCTCCTGAAGTGTGCCCATGTTCACTTCCCGTCATGGATTTGACTGGTATTGAAACTCCCTCCCTCTAGCCCATGCCTACACCAATCCAATGCTTTTAAATTAAGTGGGGAGAAGTGAACTAGTGCACACTTCAGGAGGAAGGAGCGAGAACCTGGTGTAAGTCCCAATTATCTGTCCCCCAAGAGTAATTTCGGTGCATTTCAAGTTCATAGAGTCGTTAAATGGTGACGGCTCGTCATACGTAAATGCTAGTCGGTCGTCTTTCATCAAAGGAAAGCACTTACTGTACATTTCTTCCACTTTAGTGGAACCTTGCTGCCCCAGTGACTCGTCTTGTCACCCATCTACAGTACACGCTCAGGCTGACACAGAGGATGTGGCCCAAATGGCACCCTATTCCTTACATAGTGCACTACTTTTGACCACAACCCCTCTTGGCCCTGTTCAAAAGTATTGCACTATATAGGGAGTAGGGTGCCATTTGGGACGCAACACGGGAGGGTAGATGCAACACTAGGGCGGCAGGTAGCCTAGCGCTTAGACCGTTGGGCCAGTAACCGAAAGGTTGCTAGTTTGAATCCACGAGCCGATTGCTCCAAGGTCGCCTTTGATAATGGCTGACCATGGAAAAACATTTTTACACCTGCATATAATACGCACTTGTACATGTGTGAAACAGGACAAATATAAGCAAATTATATTATTATTATTGTTAGATGTATTTGGATCTTTCTCCTCACCTGTCAGACCCCTCCTATCTGTCAGTAGTATTGATCCTCAGACTGTCAACCGCTTCTCACGCTGCTGTCATCATCAACACGTCTCACACACACAGCAGAGGACACACACATGCACACACACACACAGGGCCAGGTGTGGATCAATAAGTCCTCAGTAAAGACTCAGTCTGTCTGGCCTTTCATCTCCTGCTACTGGAGGTGTCACTCACCGTGTGGGTGTGTGTGTTTGTGTTAGTCTCTAGCGGCTGGCCTGCCCTGTCGGCCTGGCAGACAGGCCCAGTGAACGAGCTCTCTTAGTGGGGCTTGTTTGATGTGAGCTCTGACACCTGAAAAGGTCAGTCTGTGTGCTTCAGGAAAGGAGTCCTGTAATATGTCTTCCAGGTGTTTAACAGACAGCTCAGGAGGCCAGGTTAAAGGTCACGGTAGGGCTGGGTTATGAGGGAGATTCCAGCCAGTCAGTGTGTAATAACCTCTGCTTTGATTACGCTTGCCAATCTCGCTCTTCAGAAACTTCATCATATGGTCTTTTTCTCTAACACACACACCTCTGTAGCTCCCTTGTCCTCCACGGCTCAATGCAACGCCAGGATAGTGAGTTTGATTCCCAGGACAACCCATACATAAAAGTGCCTCTGTCTCAGTATCACCTCCAGTATCTCACATCCTCACAACAGATGAGGTGAAGACTGTGGTTGCATCTGAAATGGCAACCTATTTCCCTACATAGTGCACTACTTTTGACCTTATGGGCCCTTGTCAAAAATAGTGCACTATATAGGCCGGGGATAGGGCATAATTTCAGATTGACTGGGGCCTGAGTATTAGTGAAAAAAGTTTAAGAGGTGACATGATAATGTGACATTATTTCAAGCAGAACCTTTGTTCACTGTTAGCCTTGAATGTGTTCAATCCCATTCTCTGTTGGAGACCTGTGTCTCTGTTTGCATCCCAAATGGCACCCTATTCCCTAATAGTGCACTACTTTTATCCAGAGCCCTATGGCCAGGTCAGACTGTCTCTGTGATAACCAATTAAAGTTTTTGATAACAGAAACTGTATTTATTTCACCTTGCACCTAACGTTCTACTCTACGCATTATCATCCTTTTACATCATGGAGGAAAGTGTCTGGGCTACATCCCAAATGGCACCCTATTCCCTATTATAGTGCAGAACTTTTGACCAGCTTTGGTCAAACAGTGCACTATATAGGGAGAAATTTAGGTCGCAGCCTGGGTCTGATGCTGGTGTTTTGGGGATATTTTTGGAGTTGGGAATGAAGATGGATGATTGGCGAGCGGGCCGTGTGATTTATGGGCTGTGTCTGTGCAGGTCCCTTTTGTGATTTATGGGCTGTGTCTGTGCAGGTCCTTGGTTGCTAACCTGGCAGCAGCAAACTGCTACAACAAGGAGAAACACCTGGATCTGGATGGCAACTGGGAGCTGGTTGAGAAAGCCAAGGTCTATTATATAGCGGTAAGTGACAAAAAAGTGATTAAAATCACTCTCTACATTCAAATGACTCCACATTTGAGTCATTTAGCAGATGCTCTTATCCAGAGCGACTTACAGTTACGCTCTTAAGATAGCTAGGTGGGACAACCTCATATGTCATAGTAAATACATTTTTCCTCAAAGCTATCAGCAAAGTCAATGCTAGTAAGGGGGCAGAAATTATAATTTAAGATACTCTTTGAAGAGGTCGGGTAGGTTCGGTTGACCTAGCTTCAGGGGGAAGCTGGTTCCACCATTTGGGTGCCAGGACAGAGAAGAGCTTGGACTGGGCTGAGAGGGAGCTGCCCTCCCGTAGGGCCAAGAGACCAGAGGTGGCAGAATGGAGTACTCGGGTTGGGTTTGAGCTTAGCCTGAAAGTAGGAAGGGCAGTTCCTCTTGCTGCTCCGTAGGGAAGTACCACGATCAGTGGATACGAGCTTCAACTGGAAGCCAGTGGCGTGTGGGGAGGAGCGGGGTGACATGTGAGAACTTGGGAAGGTTGAACACCAGACGGGCTGCAGTGTTTTGGATAAGTTGCTGGGGTTTGATGGCACAAGCTGGATCAAGTTTCAACGTCACATGCACAAGTACAGTGAAATTCCTTTCTTGCAAGCTCTGAACCCAACAATGCAATAATCAATAACAATTTACTATACTAAAATACTAAAAATAACAAGGTAGAACAAAAACACATGAGAAAATAAATAAGAACACGATAAAGTAAGTAAGCATACTATATACAGGGTCAGTTCCAGTACCATATTTACAATGCAAGAGTCATTTTAAATAGAGTTGCAGTAGTCCAGACGGGAGATGACAAATGCCTGGATTCGGACCGATGTTGCTTCCTGTGTGAGGTAGAGTCATACTCTGTGTCATGGAGGCTCTCCGCACTTCCAAAGCGGACTCCCTCTCTTCTGTTCTCATTCACCTAGATATATTCATTGCCTTCAACACAGTGAACCATCAGATTCTACCAACTAAGGGTTGGTACCTCAGGCTCTGCACACGCTTGGATTGCATCCTACCTGGCAGGCTGCTCCTACCAGGTGAATTGGAGAGGATCTTTGTCTGCGCACGTACTCTCACTACTGATGACCCCCAGGTCTCGGTTCTAGGCCCTCTCCTCTTCTCTCTATACACCAAGTCACTCGGCTCCGTCATATCCTCACACAGTCGCTCCTATCATTGCTATGCAGATGATACTCAACTACTGGTCTCGTTACCCCCTTCTGACACCCAGGTGGTGACATGCATCTCTGCCTGCCTGGCAGATATCTCAGCTTGGATGTCAGCCCACAACCTCAACCTCAACCACGACAAGACAGAGCTGCTGTTCCTCCCGGGGATGGCCTCTCAATTGACAACTCCATGGTGGGCCCCTCCCAGAGTGCAAAGAACCTTGGCGTGACCCTGGACAACAAACACCCTGTCGTTCTTGGCAAACATCAAAGCAGTGACTTGCTCCTACAGGTTCATGCTCTACAACATCCGTAGAGAAGAGCAGTCTTGGTTGAGTGACCCATCTTGAAGCCTGACTGGTTAGGGTCAAGAAGATTTTTATGAGGAATATGGCGAGAGAGTTGGTCAGAGACAGCACGTTTAAGTGTTTTGGAAAGAAACGGAAAATGGGATATGAATCTATAGTTTTTGATGTCTGAGGTGTCGAGTGTTGGTTTCTCAAGGAGGGGAGAAACTCTGAGGAATTTTGAAGTCAGAGGGGATGCAGCCAGTGGTCAGGGATGACCAGATGCTCTTGGACTATGAGTGAGAACATAGTCAGGTAAAGAGAGAGCAGCTGGGGTAGCAGTGTTCTCTGGCGTGATACATGTCTCTCAGGGCCAAAAGGTGTAGGGACTGAAGGGCAGCATAGGCTGAGATGAACTCTGCGTTGGTGACCGCAGATCTGCAGTTCCAAACACTGCCGGAGACCAGGAATTCCATATGGGTTTTACTCCTGGAGAGATCACGAATCCTCTAGGTATAGAATGAAACGCACACACACACGCACACACACACACACACACACACACACACACACACACAAACACACATTCTTTCTCTCTCCCATTGCCAGAAAAGGACAAAACGTTAAGAGGGCCTTTGTAGAAAGGAAACGAACCCCTTGGCATTCCACAGTCATTGTCAAGGTGTTCATTTGTCTTCTTTTGTTGAGGCAGATGAGCTTACAGTAGCTCACCTATTCAAATAATACCACTCAAGGCTTCCTATTCTCCTTGTGCATCTGTGTGTGACGGTTTAAAGTCAATGTGAAGTTGTTGTGCATGTTATGTGTTCATTCCATCGATATTGTAGCCAACAGGTGCTGCAGAAGTGTGACGATTGATTATCCCAGTATATATCCTCCCAACACACACACACACACTAAAGTTATGTCTTGACTTACTAGAGGTAGGCGGGGTAGAATGGCCAGCGGTGCTCGTGTTTCCCTTTTCAGGATTAGATTTAATTCCAGTGGATGAACTTCCTCTCTGATCTCACATCTAGATGATAGCCCTAAAATCACCCTGCATTCCATGTCTTTAAACAGTCCATTATCTACATAAATCAACTTTATAGCCTGACCCGCACCTTCTCTTGTTTTACCGTTATTTTGTTCCAAATACACCCCAGGCCCCAACTCCACATTGGCATATCACTATTAACGGTGTGATACCGTTAACTTGAGAATATTGTGGTCGAATGAACTATACAAGTTTCTTTGTAATTACTTCACTCAGTCAGAAAACAGAAACCGAAGGAATAGTAAACTACATCACACTGTCAATGTGTAATTTCACTAATTCAGAGATTGTGTGATCTTATTTTAGGCTCTGATTAGCATTAGCAAACACAGCACATCCGCTGCAAATTGGCATATATATATTTTTGTGCCACATCTGACAGTTCCGACAGTGTCATGCAGGGAAACTCTTCCCTCTGCGGAATTGGAGAGAAAGAAGGTCTACCCTGTGCCATTTGGGACTCCCTCAGTTGCTGCTGAGAATCTCAACACGACGGAATCAGAATACGGCATCTCGGAATCCCTCTCGGGCCTCTTTGTCAAAACAAGGGATCGTTCTCTTTGTTAGAGTCCAATTGGCACTTACACAGGACTTATCCAGATCCACTGCCACAGCCATTGGCACTTAATGCTGTGCGACTATATTCCAAATGGCACCCTGTTCCCTATATAGTGCACTCTTTTTGACCATAACCCTAACCAATGACCAGCATCACAACCAGCATCACAACACAATGCTGCCACCATGTATTAATGTGCTTTGTTGATTTCCATCAAATGACTGACTCTGTCCTGTGTTGGTATGCAAAGTCTGATTACGCTCTAATCTGTAAATCAGATTACTGAGCTGTCTTTACCAATGCTTTCCTGATTGACTTCCACCCCAGTTAGGTGACGGCTTCAGCCTGGCCCTTACTTACTTCCTGAACTGTACCTAACTGTTTGTGTGTGTGTGTGTGTGGACGTGTTTCACTATACTTGTGGGGATCAGATTATTATAATTGTTTGACCAACAGAGAACATTTTCTTGGTCCCCACAAGGTCAAATGCTATTTGTAGTGAGTTTAGGGTTAAGGTTAGAATTAGTGTTAGTGTTAGTTAGAATTAGGGTTACGAGCTAGGGTTAGTTTTAGGGTTTGGGTTAGGAGCTAGGTTTAGGGTTAAGGTTAGGGTAGGGTAGGGGTTAAGGAAAATAAGATGTTGAATGGGACTGAATTGTGTGTCCCCACAAGGTTAGTTATACAAGACTGTGTGTGTGTGTGTGTGTGTGTGTGTGTGTGTGTGTGTGTGTGTGTGTGTGTGTGTGTGTTAAAGAGGTGATTGATGATTCTTGGCAGAGGTTCTCAAGGTGCCTGCTACTATGTGGTGTGATTGGATGAAAACATAATTATTAGAGGGCTCCTAAAGCCAATCTGGCTCCTACACCAGCCCATCCAGTAGCAGGACCACACACACACACACACACACACACACACACACACACACACACGAGAGAGAAAGAAACACATGCACACACACACACACACACACACACACACACACGAGAGAGAAAGAAACACATGCAGACGCTGAGCAGGGAAGGAGGGAATGAGAGAGGGGGGGGGGGTGACCGCCATTCCTCACAAAGAGAGAGCCTGTGTTGAACTCCAGCCAGATGTTTGGTGGCAGACTTTCTGTTGCTAGGAAAGCTGGGTCCTTGGGCATATCACTGCACAAAAAGCAATAACAAAAGCAGAGGGAAAGAAGAGCTGGATAAACGGATGAACGGGAATGGATGAGAAGGGGATATCTTTTTCATGTTTTGAATATCAACGGTGAGGTGGCAGCGAACGGTGTTGCTTTTGACAGTTATTGTTGTTTTTACCAAAGCTAGTGTTCCAGCATCAAAAATGGAGGCATGCTGTATTGTGTGGGTGTGAAGGAGATGAAGCGCTCTAGATGATTGACTGTAATTTAAGGGGGTGGGGGGGGTGTTCCTCCCCATGCCCCCCTTCCCTTTATGGATATTCTCTCTCTCTCTCTCTCTCTCTCTCTCTCTCTCTCTCTCTCTCTCTCTCTCTCTCTCTGTCTCTGTCTCTGTCTCTGTCTCTGTCTCTGTCTCTGTCTCTGTCTCTGTCTCTGTCTCTGTCTCTGTCTCTGTCTCTGTCTCTCTCTCTCTCTCTCTCTCTCTCTCTCTCTCTCTCTCTCTCTCTCTCTCTCTCTCACACACTATACACACACTATACACACACGTCTGCAGCACAGCATACCGCAGTCTTGTTTTTGTTACCACTGAGGGGTGTACCCTGTAATGTGAACTCCACATGATGCCACATTGAATTAACCTATGCTTTTACTTCCTGTAGCCAATAAAACACACACATAATAAAGAGCCCTGGTCTAAAACCATTTACATCCAGGAAACCAACTCTATTTTCTCATCAAGCTTGATCCAAATAAAACCAGAGCATTGTAATTGCGAAATGAAAAAGAGACGTGTGTGTGAAACAATTGACTATGAAAAGGCCTGTTAATGACTTGGTGCAGATGGTCAGAAACAACCCCAGGATACAAGAAACACTTCACCATGCCAACCAGTCTGATCGGGAGAACTCACTGCCCAATGAGAAATTAGCTAGGTCATGCTCCCTCTCACAGACATGGAACCCTTCCATCCCAGACAGCTCCCTAACCCAGCCAACACCTCCCCTCTGGTAGCCACACCCAGGCAGACCTGGGTTCAAATAGTATGAAATCTTTCAAATATGTTTGTTTGAACCTTTCTGGAAAGCCAGTTGGATGGGGTTTACACACTTTAGACTATTCTATTGGTTTCCATTGTGCCATGTGAGTTCAATCAAGCTTACCTAGAGTATTTGAAGGATGTCAAATACCATTTAAACCCATGTCTGAACCCAGGCTATTGAGCTGCTTAAACAGCCCTGCAACCTGAAATATTGCCACACTCCGTTAACATGAGCACATTGCAGATAGATAGCAGATAGATAGCATTCAATGGCAGCTGTGTCTCTTTGCCCTGACTGCAGAGGGGAAGCTGAGATGAGCTACAGTCACTGAAGCATCATGTCTATGCAAGCAAATAGAAAGGGACGGAAGGGAGGAGGGATGGAGTGGGGGAGGGATGGAGAGGATGAGGGAGGGGGAGAGCAAAAAATAAAATAATGCGCAACACTAGCTGCTGGCACCACAAGCAGGCACGTCAGCCTGCTACACCCCAGAGTGGCGCATGCACACACACACTCACACACACCTGCTCTGCCCCGCCAGCCCCTGCAATTTTCTGCCAAAAAGCGAAGGGAGCGGCTCTCCACACCACTAACTGACACCTTATCAGCCAACCAACGACTTATTAGCACAGAGGTGACTGCGGCTAACGCTCCACTCTGTCCTCTGCCCTTTCCTCTCCCCTCTGTCCTCTTCTTTCTTTCTCTGTCCTCTCCTTTCCTTCTCTGTCCTCTCCTTTCCTACTCTGTCCTCTCCTTTCCTCCTCTGTCCTCTCCTTTCCTCCTCTGTCCTCTCCTTTCCTTCTCTGTCCTCTCCTTTCCTCCTCTGTCCTCTCCTTTCCTCCTCTGTCCTGTCCTCTGCTCCTCTGTCCTGTCCTCTGCTCCTCTGTCCTGTCCTCTGCTCCTCTGTCCTCTCCTTTCTTCCTCTGTCCTCTCCTTTCCTCCTCTGTCCTGTCCTCTGCTCCTCTGTCCTGTCCTCTGCTCCTCTGTCCTCTCCTTTCCTCCTCTGTCCTCTCCTTTCCTCCTCTGTCCTGTCCTCTGCTCCTCTGTCCTGTCCTCTGCTCCTCTGTCCTGTCCTCTGCTCCTCTGTCCTGTCCTCTGCTCCTCTGTCCTCTCCTTTCCTCCTCTGTCCTCTCCTTTCCTCCTCTGTCCTGTCCTCTGCTCCTCTGTCCTCTCCTTTCCTCCTCTGTCCTGTCCTCTGCTCCTCTGTCCTCTCCTTTCCTCCTCTGTCCTGTCCTCTGCTCCTCTGTCCTCTCCTTTCCTCCTCTGTCCTCTCCTTTCCTCCTCTGTCCTCTCCTTTCCTCCTCTGTCCTCTCCTTTCCTCCTCTGTCCTCTGCTCCTCTGTCCTGTCCTCTGCTCCTCTGTCCTGTCCTCTGCTCCTCTGTCCTGTCCTCTGTCCTCTCCTTTCCTCCTCTGTCCTGTCCTCTGCTCCTCTGTCCTGTCCTCTGCTCCTCTGTCCTCTCCTCCTCTGTCCTCTTCTCGGCCACCGCTTACAGTACACGCCACACTGTCCTCACCCTGACCTTGAGCCATGGAGGTAGGCAGAGTCTCCTCCCCTTTCCCTCTCTTCCCTGCCACTGTCCTTCCCCATAGCCAGTGAGTGGTCACGAGGCTGAACGCAGGCAGGGGATGAAGGGAAAGGGGAAAGAGGGGAAAAACTGGCAGCTTCCCCCTTTGTCTGCAGGCGATCGGTTACAGTGTTGGTTCCCAGTGAAATGTAATCTCCACTGCATTTACATGCCAAGTTTGACTTCTGGCAAGCCATATTAAATAGATTTGTAAATGCATTTCATCTTGATTAGGATCCATCCTCGAGGGATCAAAATGTTTTCCTTGCCTGTTTTTTTTTTTTGCCACCTGATGTTAAGCAGTGATGTGCAAATCTGCCTAGTGTTCTTTCAACAGACTTTCTTTAGGATATGATGGTGGTTTTAAGGGACAAAGGATGTTCCTAGCCAAGTCCTGTCTGTCCATCAACGACCGGTCAGCAGTGCTACCTACAGTATTCTGTCAGTGTCTCAGGCAAGAGAAAAGACATCATTACTCTGACACAAGACCTCTAGAGAGTGAGACTGTGACCCAAATGGCAACCTATTCCCTATATAGTGGACAACTTTGGGCCAGGGCCCTCCGGTCAAAAGTAGTGCAGTATATAGAGAATAGGGTGCAATTTGGGTCGCACACTCACTCTCTAGAGGTCTTGTGTCACAGTAATGATGTCTCTTCTCTTTATTACACAGCCATGTCTTTTGTGTGGAACAATGTCATTTCACATCTTTGTCTTGCTAATCAGATGGCATTTTATAATTGCCAACACTCATCTGATGAAAATGAATTCATAACTGTTCAATTACATCACCTTACTGGATCCTATTTATTAGTTATTGGTTTATTTATTTTTTGTTCTTGCTTCCAATTATAGGATTTCAATCAGAGTTAATCAAGTGATAAGGGGTGTCCCGTTTAGTGTCTGTAGTCTTTTATAATTGCCAACAACTATATCTAGATTATTCCCTTGTATGTTAAATTGCTGTCACTATATTATTCCCTTATATTTTAATTATAAGGCCGGGTGGGTAGCCAACTAGATGTGCACAAGCACACACACTAGGGCAACCGTAGCTATCTGTAGAGGTGCACCTGTCTAATTGAGTGGTAATGAGCTGTCTGCAGGGCAGGCTGGTGATTGGCTGATGAGCTGTCTAATTAAGCAGGGCAGACAGGTGATTGGCTCTCGGTGGGACTGCCATGCCTGGCATGCTGTAGTGGGAGTCCAGACAAGGGCTTATAGGCTTGAACCTGGCCTTTAGGGAAGTATCCAATTGCACTCTAGTCTAGGGCTGGGGCCGAGGGTCTGGGTTATAGGCTGGGGTTTGGGCTGGGCTTGAGGCCGGGTTTTAGGGCTGGGGCCGTGGGGTTTGGGCTGGGCCTGAGGCCGGGTTAAAGGGCTGGGGGTTTGGGCTGGGCCTGAGGCCGGGTTATAGGGCTGGGGCTGTGGGGTTTGGGCTGGGCCTGAGGCCGGGTTAAAGGGCTGGGGGTTTGGGCTGGGCCTGAGGCCGGGTTATAGGGCTGGGGCTGTGGGGTTTGGGCTGGGCCTGAGGCCATGTTATAGGGCTGGGGCCATGGGGTTTGGGCTGGGCCTGAGGCCGGGTTAAAGGGCTGGGGCTGTGGGGTTTGGGCTGGGCCTGAGGCCAGGTTATAGGGCTAGGGGTTTGGGCTGGGCCTGAGGCCAGGTTATAGGGCTAGGGCCATGGGGTTTGGGCTGGGCCTGAGGCCAAGTTATAGCGCTGGGACCCGATTATGGGGCTGGGGATGTGTGGTTGGGTTTGGCCTGGGGCCGTGGGGTTTGGGCTGGGCCTTGGGTGGGGATATTGGGCTGGGCCTGGGGCCGTGGGACTGGGCTTGGGACCGTGGGGTTTGGGATGGGGCTGGGGTCATGGGGCTGGTTTATAAGGCTTGGGCTGTGTAGTTTTGGCTGGGCACAGGCTTGGCCCGGGGCAGTGGGGTTTTAGCAGGGCCTAGGGATTTGGGCTAGAGTTGTGGGGTTTTGGCTGGGCCTGTGGCCGGGAGGCTGGGCCTGGGATCATGGGGTTTGGGCTGGTCCTGGGATCATGGGGCTGGGCCTGTGATCGTGGGGTTTGGGGTGTGCCTGGGACCGTGGGGCTGGGTTATAGGGCTGAGACCCTGGATTGTTTGGGATGGGCCTGAGGCCGTGGGCTTAGGTTATAGGGCTGAGGCCCTGGGTTGTTTGGGATGGGCCTGAGGCCGTGGGCTTAGGTTATAGGCCTGAGGCCCTGCGTTGTTTGGGATGGGCCTGAGGCCGTGGGCTTAGGTTATAGGCCTGAGGCCCTGCGTTGTTTGGGATGGGCCTGAGGCCGTGGGCTTAGGTTATAGGCCTGAGGCCCTGCGTTGTTTGGGATGGGCCTGAGGCCGTGGGCTTAGGTTATAGACCTGAGGCCCTGGGTTGTTTGGGATGGGCCTGAGGCCGTGGGCTTAGGTTATAGGCCTGAGGCCCTTGGTTGTTTGAGATGGGCCTGAGGCCGTGGGTTTAGGTTATAGGGCTGAGGCCCTTGGTTGTTTGGGATGGGCCTGAGGCCGTGGGTTTAGGTATAGGGCTGAGGCCCTGGGTGGTTTGGGATGGGCCTGAGGCCGTGGGCTTAGGTTATAGGCCTGAGGCCCTGCTTTGTTTGGGATGGGCCTGAGGCCGTGGGCTTAGGTTATAGACCTGAGGCCCTGGGTTGTTTGGGATGGGCATGAGGCCGTGGGTTGTATAGTGAATAAATGGAGATGGATCAGTTGGGAAACAGGTTTTTTCACTTATCTATGGGATTTAGCCAAGATTCAGTCTGGAATTTTTACTTAATAATAAACATGGAATTACTTGGTGCTCTTTCATAATGTTGGGACATTTATTTGTGTGATTACTGGCAAAATTGTAATGCCCGGGGTGTAGTGGGGAAGAAGTCAGGCGCAGGAAGCAGAGAGTTCAGGGTAGCGTTACTTTATTGCACCACAACAGTGAACAGACGCCGACCAAAACAAATGCCCCAAACACGGGACACTTAAACAGTCCAGCAAAACCCAAACACACGGACAACCGTGACATACAGCCGTGTACAACATGTACATCGAAAATAATCCCGCACAACCAGCAGGCAGGCCGGCTGGTAAATAAAGCCCAACCAATCAGCCTAAACTACACACAGGTGAAACCAATAAATATAAAAGGAGAATAAAGGGATCAGTGGCAGCTAGTATGCCGGTGACGACGACCGCCGAGCGCCACCCGAACAGGAAGGGGAGCCACCTTCGGCAGGAGTCGTGACAAAAATAAGCACATTTTAACAAGACGCCTAAAATTCTGAGTGTTTTTAATGCCAAGATGTTTCAAATCCATCCTCTCCTCTTTCTTTCTTATTGTTATGGAGGAAAGGAAAAACACTACCGCATAGTTCACACTCGCTGCTGCTGTTAAGCCTACATATTATCCATTTTGAAATGCTCTGTATATTTTATAGAACATTTTTGTGTGTTAAGTAAACACTCTCTTTGAGCTGGAAGCTGGTGGTGATCTGACTCTACTGTAGTAGTAGTAGTATTTAGGGACTTCTAATTTGAACAACATTACAACAGGACAATAATTGCTTTAATCCACTGTATCTTGAGTAATTGCCTGGGGCGCCCAGTATTTGGCTGGTTGGCAGTCTTCCAGTCTGGACTCTATATTACTCCACCAGTATGTTGTAACTTTCTCCTTTTACACCCACGTTACCTTGTAAAAACAGGTTTTATTTTGAAGCCAGGGACAACACCAGGGCCTTTCAACCCCATAGTACTGTCGACATCTGGAAAGTGAAAAACGGTAAAAAATAAAAATACAATTCTGCTAGACCTGGTCTGTGGCCCAACAGGCCCTCTCTTCCCTATGTAGTGCACTACTTTTAACCAGGGCCCATAGGGTTTTACAGTACCAGCTTTTTTGTTTTACCTGGCTGCCAGTTCCTAATCTTCTGAGAACATAATTTGAGGAGTGGCCTCTGATGAAAATGAATTCATAACTGTTCAATTACATCACCTTACTGGATCCTATTTATTAGTTATTGGTTTATTTATTTTTCGTTCTTGCTTCCAATTATAGGATTTCAATCAGAGTTAATCAAGTGATAAGGGGTGTCCCGTTTAGTGTCTGTAGTCTTTTATAATTGCCAACAACCATATCTAGATTACTCCTTGTATGTTAATTATGAGGCCGGATGGGTAGCCGACTAGATGTGCACACACACACACGCGCGCACACACTGGGGCAGCCGTAGCTGTCTGTGGAGCTGCACCTGTCTAATTGAGACGTAATGAGCTGTCTGCAGGGCAGTCTGGTGATTGGCTGATGAGCTGTCTAATTGAACAGGGCAGGCAGGTGATTGGCTCTCAGTGGGACTGCCATGCCTGGCCTGCAGTAGTGGAACTCTAGAGTCTAGACAAGGGTTTATAGGCTGGAACCTGGCCTTTAGGGAGATTATCCAATTCCACTCTAGTCTAGGGCTGGGCCGTGGGGTTTGGGCTGGTTCGTGGGGCTGGGCCTGGGGCTGTGGGGTTCGGACTGGGGTCGTGGGGTTTGGACTGGGCCGTGGGGCTGGGATATGGGGTTGGGGCCATGGGATTTGGGCTAGGGTCGTGGGGTTTGGGCTGGGCGTGGGGGCCCAAACCCTCCAGCCCTTCAGGCCCAGCCCAAACCCCACGACCCAAGGCCGAAGTGTGAGAGGAATGGGAGATGGAGGAATCCAGCAGTGCTGAGGCAGAGGGCTCGTAGTGAGGACGTCTGGCTACTATTCTGAACTTTGTGTGGTGAGCTTTCTGGCACCCAGAGCTGCTGAGGAATCACCCAAGTGGTGATATACAGAGTGGAAGAGGAGGAGAAGTCCAGTGGCTATAAGACTCCAGTGGCTATAAGACTCCAGTGGCTATAAGAGTCCAGTGGCTATAAGACTCCAGTGGCTATAAGACTCCAGTGGCTATAAGACTCCAGTGGCTATAAGACTCCAGGCGCTATAAGACTCCAGGCGCTATAAGACTCCAGGCGCTATAAGACTCCAGTGGCTATAAGACTCCAGTGGCTATAAGACTCCAGTGGCTATAAGACTCCAGTGGCTATAAGACTCCAGTGGCTATAAGACTCCAGTGGCTATAAGACTCCAGTGGCTATAAGACTCCAGTAGCTATAAGACCAGTGGCTATAAGACCAGTGGCTATAAGACTCCAGTAGCTATAAGACCAGTGGCTATAAGACCAGTGGCTATAAGACTCCAGTGGCTATAAGACTCCAGTGGCTATAAGACTCCAGTGGCTATAAGACTCCAGTGGCTATAAGACTCCAGTAGCTATAAGACTCCAGTGGCTATAAGACTCCAGTGGCTATAAGACCAGTGGCTATAAGACCAGTGGCTATAAGACCAGTGGCTATAAGACTCCAGTGGCTATAAGACTCCAGTGGCTATAAGACTCCAGACGCTATAAGACCAGTGGCTATAAGACCAGTGGCTATAAGAGTCCAGTGGCTATAAGACTCCAGACGCTATAAGACCAGTGGCTATAAGACCAGTGGCTATAAGACTCCAGTGGCTATAAGACTCCAGTGGCTATAAGACTCCAGTGGCTATAAGACACCAGTGGCTATAAGACTCCAGTGGCTATAAGACCAGTGGCTATAAGACCCCAGACGCTATAAGACTCCAGTGGCTATAAGACTCCAGTGGCTATAAGACTCCAGTGGCTATAAGAGTCCAGTGGCTATAAGAGTCCAGTGGCTATAAGACTCCAGTGGCTATAAAACCAGTGGCTATAAGACTCCAGATGCTATAAGACCAGTGGCTATAAGACCAGTGGCTATAAGAGTCCAGTGGCTATAAGACTCCAGACGCTATAAGACCAGTGGCTATAAGACTCCAGTGGCTATAAGAGTCCAGTGGCTATAAGACCCCAGACGCTATAAGACCAGTGGCTATAAGACTCCAGTGGCTATAAGACCAGTGGCTATAAGACCAGTGGCTATAAGACCCCAGACGCTATAAGACCAGTGGCTATAAGAGTCCAGTGGCTATAAGACTCCAGTGGCTATAAGACTCCAGTGGCTATAAGAGTCCAGTGGCTATAAGAGTCCAGTGGCTATAAGACCAGTGGCTATAAGAGTCCAGTGGGTATAAGACTCCAGTAGCTATAAGACTCCAGTGGCTATAAGAGTCCAGTGGCTATAAGACCAGTGGGTATAAGACTCCAGTGGCTATAAGACTCCAGGCGCTATAAGACTCCAGTGGCTATAAGACTCCAGGCGCTATAAGACTCCAGGCGCTATAAGACTCCAGTGGCTATAAGACTCCAGGCGCTATAAGACTCCAGGCGCTATAAGACTCCAGGCGCTATAAGACTCCAGGCGCTATAAGACTCCAGGCGCTATAAGACTCCAGTGGCTATAAGACCAGTGGCTATAAGACCAGTGGCTATAAGACTCCAGTGGCTATAAGACTCCAGGCATTATAAGACCAGTGGCTATAAGACTCCAGTAGCTATAAGACCAGTGGCTATAAGAGTCCAGTGGCTATAAGACCAGTGGCTATAAGACTCCAGTAGTTATAAGACCAGTGGCTATAAGATTCCAGTGGCTATAAGACCAGTGGCTATAAGACTCCAGTAGCTATAAGACCAGTGGCTATAAGACTCCAGTAGCTATAAGACCAGTGGCTATAAGACTCCAGTGGCTATAAGACCAGTGGCTATAAGACTCCAGTAGCTATAAGACCAGTGGCTTTAAGACTCCAGTAGTTATAAGACCAGTGGCTATAAGACCAGTGGCTATAAGACCAGTGGCTATAAGAGTCCAGTGGCTATAAGACTCCAGTAGCTATAAGACCAGTGGCTATAAGACTCCAGTGGCTATAAGACCAGTGGCTATAAGACTCCAGTGGCTATAAGACCAGTGGCTATAAGACTCCAGTGGCTATAAGACTCCAGACGCTATAAGACCAGTGGCTATAAGACTCCAGTGGCTGTAAGACTCCAGTAGCGATAAAACCAGTGGCTATAAGAGTCCAGTGGCTATAAGACCAGTGGCTATAAGACTCCAGTGGCTATAAGACTCCAGACGCTATAAGACCAGTGGCTATAAGACTCCAGTGGCTATAAGACTCCAGTGGCTATAAGACTCCAGTGGCTATAAGACTCCAGTGGCTATAAGACTCCAGTGGCTATAAGACCAGTGGCTATAAGACCAGTGGCTATAAGACTCCAGTGGCTATAAGACTCCAGTGGCTATAAGACTCCAGTAGCTATAAGACCAGTGGCTATAAGACCAGTGGCTATAAGACCAGTGGCTATAAGACTCCAGTAGCTATAAGACCAGTGGCTATAAGACTCCAGTGGCTATAAGACTCCAGTGGCTATAAGACTCCAGTGGCTATAAGACCAGTGGCTATAAGACTCCAGTAGCTATAAGACCAGTGGCTATAAGACTCCAGTGGCTATAAGACTCCAGTGGCTATAAGACTCCAGTGGCTATAAGACCAGTGGCTATAAGACTCCAGTGGCTATAAGACCAGTGGCTATAAGACTCCAGTGGCTATAAGACTCCAGTGGCTATAAGACTCCAGACGCTATAAGACCAGTGGCTATAAGACCAGTGGCTATAAGAGTCCAGTGGCTATAAGACTCCAGTGGCTATAAGACTCCAGACGCTATAAGACCAGTGGCTATAAGACTCCAGTGGCTATAAGACCAGTGGCTATAAGACTCCAGTGGCTATAAGACTCCAGTGGCTATAAGACCAGTGGCTATAAGACCCCAGACGCTATAAGACTCCAGTGGCTATAAGACTCCAGTGGCTGTAAGAGTCCAGTGGCTATAAGAGTCCAGTGGCTATAAGAGTCCAGTGGCTATAAGACTCCAGTGGCTATAAGACTCCAGTGGCTATAAGACTCCAGATGCTATAAGACCAGTGGCTATAAGACCAGTGGCTATAAGAGTCCAGTGGCTATAAGACTCCAGACGCTATAAGACCAGTGGCTATAAGACTCCAGTGGCTATAAGAGTCCAGTGGCTATAAGACCCCAGACGCTATAAGACCAGTGGCTATAAGACTCCAGTGGCTATAAGACCAGTGGCTATAAGACCCCAGACGCTATAAGACCAGTGGCTATAAGACTCCAGTGGCTATAAGACTCCAGGCGCTATAAGACTCCAGTGGCTATAAGACTCCAGTGGCTATAAGACTCCAGTGGCTATAAGACTCCAGTGGCTATAAGACCAGTGGCTATAAGACTCCAGTGGCTATAAGAGTCCAGTGGCTATTAGACTCCAGTGGCTATAAGACTCCAGTGGCTATAAGACTCCAGGCGCTATAAGACTCCAGTGGCTATAAGACTCCAGGCGCTATAAGACTCCAGGCGCTATAAGACTCCAGGCGCTTTAAGACTCCAGTGGCTATAAGACCAGTGGCTATAAGACCAGTGGCTATAAGACTCCAGTAGCTATAAGACCAGTGGCTATAAGACTCCAGGCGCTATAAGATTCCAGTGGCTATAAGACTCCAGGCGCTATAAGACCAGTGGCTATAAGACTCCAGTGGCTATAAGACTCCAGTAGCTATAAGACCAGTGGCTATAAGACTCCAGGCGCTATAAGACTCCAGTGGCTATAAGACTCCAGGCGCTATAAGACTCCAGTGGCTATAAGACTCCAGGCGCTATAAGACTCCAGTGGCTATAAGACCAGTGGCTATAAGACCAGTGGCTATAAGACCAGTGGCTATAATACTCCAGTGGCTATAAGACTCCAGGCGTTATAAGACCAGTGGCTATAAGACTCCAGTGGCTATAAGACCAGTGGCTATAAGACTC
Organism: Salvelinus fontinalis; assembly: GCF_029448725.1. Taxonomy (NCBI): domain Eukaryota; kingdom Metazoa; phylum Chordata; class Actinopteri; order Salmoniformes; family Salmonidae; genus Salvelinus; species Salvelinus fontinalis. The sequence continues at coordinate 72,272,701 of NC_074665.1, forward strand.
CAGTAGCTATAAGACTCCAGTGGCTATAAGACTCCAGTGGCTATAAGACTCCAGTAGCTATAAGACTCCAGTGGCTATAAGACTCCAGTGGCTATAAGACCAGTGTCTATAAGACTCCAGTGGCTATAAGACCAGTGGCTATAAGACTCCAGTAGCTATAAGACCAGTGGCTATAAGACTCCAGTAGCTATAAGACCAGTGGCTATAAGACTCCAGTGGCTATAAGACCAGTGGCTATAAGACTCCAGTAGCTATAAGACCAGTGGCTATAAGACTCCAGTAGTTATAAGACCAGTGGCTATAAGACCAGTGGCTATAAGAGTCCAGTGGCTATAAGACTCCAGTAGCTATAAGACCAGTGGCTATAAGACTCCAGTGGCTATAAGACCAGTGGCTATAAGACTCCAGTGGCTATAAGACCAGTGGCTATAAGACTCCAGTGGCTATAAGACTCCAGACGCTATAAGACCAGTGGCTATAAGACTCCAGTGGCTATGAGACTCCAGACGCTATAAGACCAGTGGCTATAAGACTCCAGTGGCTATAAGACTCCAGTAGCTATAAGACCAGTGGCTATAAGAGTCCAGTGGCTATAAGACTCCAGTGGCTATAAGACTCCAGACGCTATAAGACTCCAGTGGCTATAAGACTCCAGTGGCTATAAGATTCCAGTGGCTATAAGACTCCAGTGGCTATAAGACTCCAGTGGCTATAAGACTCCAGTGGCTATAAGACTCCAGACGCTATAAGACCAGTGGCTATAAGAGTCCAGTGGCTATAAGACTCCAGTGGCTATAAGACTCCAGTGGCTATAAGACCAGTGGCTATAAGACTCCAGTGGCTATAAGACCAGTGGCTATAAGACTCCAGTGGCTATAAGACTCCAGTGGCTATAAGACCAGTGGCTATAAGACTCCAGTGGCTATAAGACCAGTGGCTATAAGACTCCAGTGGCTATAAGACCAGTGGCTATAAGACTCCAGATGCTATAAGACTAGTGGCTATAAGACCAGTGGCTATAAGAGTCCAGTGGCAATAAGACTCCAGACGCTATAAGACCAGTGGCTATAAGACTCCAGTGGCTATAAGACTCCAGTGGCTATAAGAGTCCAGTGGCTATAAGACTCCAGACGCTATAAGACCAGTGGCTATAAGACTCCAGTGGCTATAAGAGTCCAGTGGCTATAAGACCCCAGACGCTATAAGACCAGTGGCTATAAGACTCCGGTGGCTATAAGACCAGTGTCTATAAGACCAGTGGCTATAAGACTCCAGTGGCTATAAGACCAGTGGGTATAAGACTCCAGTGGCTTGCCCTCCACAAGATCATCAGCAGACTCCATCAACGTCATCTACCATCCTCTGTCAATCTCCGTCCACTCAAGCCATCAACTGACCCTCTCCATCTTCGGAGGATGCAGCTTTGAAAGACTTGGCCTCTATTGGTTGACCTGTCATGATATATTGCTTTTTTGTTTTTTGCTCTGGAAGTGCTTTCAGATTCTATGAAGGCGCTTTAGAAGTTGAATGCATTATTATTATTTGGGTTGGATTTTTTTCTATGTGTGAAGTGCACTGGACAACACCAAGGAATAGGGTTCTATTTGGGACGCAGTCCTGGTTTAATTATATTCTAACTGGTGTACTTTGTTCCGATGTATGTTTATCAAAGCAGTGTATTATTGCATTCAGGAGGAAAAGGCATAATTACTACTGTAGAACTGGCATTCCAATTCAAATCAATGAGTAGTAATTATATTTATATGGAGAAAGCTCTACATGTTGAATAAAAGCTAGAATTCTTAGTTGCTACATACATTTTTTGACTTATAAAGTAATGATATACAGTGGGGAGAACAAGTATTTGATACACTGCCGATTTTGCAGGTTTTCCTACTTACAAAGCATGAAGAGGTCTGTAATTTTTATCATAGGTACACTTCAACTGTGAGAGACGGAATCAAAAATCCAGAAAATCTCATTGTATGATTTTTAAGTAATTAATTTGCATTTTATTGCATGACATAAGTATTTGATCACCTACCAACCAGTAAGAATTCCGGCTCTCACAGACCTGTTAGTTTTTCTTTAAGAAGCCCTCCTGTTCTCCACTCATTACCTGTATTAACTGCACCTGTTTGAACTTGTTACTTGTATAAAAGACACCTGTCCACACACTCAATCAAACAGACTCCAACCTCTCCACAATGGCCAAGACCAGAGAGCTGTGTAAGGACATCAGGGATAAAATTGTAGACCTGCACAAGGCTGGGATGGGCTACAGGACAATAGGCAAGCAGCTTGGTGAGAAGGCAACAACTGTTGACGCAATTATTAGAAAATGGAAGAAGTTCAAGATGACGGTCAATCACCCTCGGTCTGGGGCTCCATGCAAGATCTCACCTCGTGGGGCATCAATGATCATGAGGAAGGTGAGGGATCAGCCCAGAACTACACGGCAGGACCTGGTCAATGACCTGAAGAGAGCTTGGACCACAGTCTCAAAGAAAACCATTAGTAACACACTACGCCGTCATGGATTAAAATCCTGCAGCGCACGCAAGGTCCCCCTGCTCAAGCCAGCGCATGTCCAGGCCCGTCTGAAGTTTGCCAATGACCATCTGGATGATCCAGAGGAGGAATGGGAGAAGGTCATGTGGTCTGATGAGACAAAAATAGAGCTTTTTGGTCTAAACTCCACTCGCCGTGTTTGGAGGAAGAAGAAGGATGAGTACAACCCCAAGAACACCATCCCAACCATGAAGAATGGAGGTGGAAACATCATTCTTTGGGGATGCTTTTCTGCAAAGGGGACAGGACGACTGCACCGTATTGAGGGGAGGATGGATGGGGCCATATATCGCGAGATCTTGGCCAACAACCTCCTTCCCTCAGTAAGAGCATTGAAGATGGGTCGTGGCTGGGTCTTCCAGCATGACAACGACCCGAAACACACAGCCAGGGCAACTAAGGAGTGGCTCCGTAAGAAGCATCTCAAGGTCCTGGAGTGGCCTAGCCAGTCTCCAGACATGAACCCAATAGAAAATCTTTGGAGGGAGCTGAAAGTCCGTATTGCCCAGCGACAGCCCCCGAAACCTGAAGGATCTGGAGAAGGTCTGTATGGAGGAGTGAGCCAAAATCCCTGCTGCAGTGTGTGCAAACCTGGTCAAGAACTACAGGAAACGTATGATCTCTGTAATTGCAAACAAAGGTTTCTGTACCAAATATTAAGTTCTGCTTTTCTGATGTATCAAATACTTATGTAATGCAATAAATTGCAAATGAATTACTTAAAAATCATACAATGTGATTTTCTGGATTTTTGTTTTCGATTCTGTCTCTCACAGTTGAAGTGTACCTATGATAAAAAATTACAGACCTCTACATGCTTTGTAAGTAGGAAAACCTGCAAAATCGTCAGTGTATCAAATACTTGTTCTCCCCACTGTATATCCATTGATTCTTGAAGAATATAACTTATAAATGTCTCATGAGCTTAGTTCAACTGTCACACTCCATGAGAACCCAAAATATATGTTTGTTTTACTCTAATGTTTTTGAACAAAGTAATTGTAAACAAACACTTCATAGCAGGGGTCGGGAACCTATGGCTCCCGAGCCAGGTGTGGCTCTTTTGATGATTGCATCTGGCTCGCAGATAATTAAGAAAAAAAGAAAAAAAAGTGAGATTTTTTAAACATTTTAATTTAAAAAAAAGAAGAATTACCCCCTTTTCTCCCCAATTTTCGTTGTATCCAATCGCTAGTAATTACTATCTTGTCTCATCGCTACAACTCCCGTACGGGCTCGGGAGAGACGAAGGTCGAAAGCCATGCATCCTCCGAAGCACAACCCAATAAGCCGCACTGCTTCTTAACACAGCGCGCCTCCAACCCGGAAGCCAGCCGCACCAATGTGTCGGAGGAAACACCGTGCACCCGCCCCCCTCAGTTAGCGCGCACTGCGCCCGGCCCGCCACAGGAGTCGCTGGAGCGCGATGAGACAAGGATATCCCTACCGGCCAAACCCTCCCTAACCCGGACGACGCTAAGCTAATTGTGCATCTCCCCACGGACCTCCCGGTCGCGGCCGGCTGCGACAGAGCCTGGGCGCGAACCCAGAGACTCTGGTGGCACAGCTAGCACTGCGATGCAGTGCTCTAGACCACTGCGCCACCCGGGAGGCCTATTCTCACTTGTTTTAATCCATCCATCGATTTTTCACTGCTCATGTCCTGTTCAGGGCTGCAGGAGCAATTGTCCATTATTTTAATTACGGTAAATGATACTGGCCTACGTTGGCCGTTGCTAGATAAAACAGGTAAACGCCTCCTTTTGAATCAGTCTGCTCGGTCATTAGCTCAAAGCTAACCCTTCGACGAAGAAGATGGCGAAAAGAAAAAAAGATGACGAGTATCGTACATTTCAGGACGAATGGACCGAAGAATTCGCCTTTGTGGAGAGAGCAGGTTCTGCGGTGTGTCTAATTTGCAATGACAAAATTACATCGATGAAACGGTCGAATGTAAAGCGGCACTTTGACAAATTCAGAGGCTTATTATACTGACATTTAGTTGAATTCACTTTTAAAATATATTATATGGCTCTCACTGAAATAAATTTCCAAATTATTTGCTTTCATGGCTCTCTTAGTCAAAAAGGTTCCCGACCCCTGCTTTATAGCCTCAAAACATGGTTAAAACTATCATGTTGATGTCATGGATGGTCAGTCCTTGCATCCATAGCTCTATGATTTTGAGAGTGGTTACATTTCTTTTCACCAAAAACAAGGCGGTTTGACTGTTTTGTTATTGTTTAAATTAAGGATTCTAGCTTTAAAGTACTCCTCATTAAAGTTTTCTCTTTCCTACTGTATGTTCCTCATATCAATGACAGTAATTATTTGTTGAGTAATATTTGATGTGTTTGTGACCTAATGAGTAGGCCTAGTCCAAGTGAAGCCATGAAATCTGTCTGATGGCGTGTGTTTATCTGATCACAAGGGAGGCAGGAGGTCCTGGCTTTACTGGCTAAATAACTTGGATTCAAATTGATTTCAAATATATATATATATATTTACCCTTTATTTAACTAGGCAAGTCAGTTAAGAACAAATTCTTATTTACAATGATGGCCTACACCGGCCAAACCCGGACGACGCTGGGCCAATTGTGCACCACCCTATGGGACTCCCAATCACGGCCGGATGTGATACAGCCTGGATTCGAACCAGGGACTGTAGTGACGCCTCTAGCACTGAGATGCAGTGCCTTAGACCGCTGCGCCACTCGGGAGCACAAGGCGCTGTGTGTGTGCGTGCGTGCGTGCGTGCGCGTGCGCCTCCCAGGCTTACATATCGACTACAGCTAAGTGTCACTTTTTATTATATCATCATGAGCATAAAACATGATGCAACAAAATATCTCTTCAAATATATCCTGTTCTTTCCACCACAAACCCATCCTAACTTCTGGGGTCAGTCTGACAGGTTTTAACCTATATGTTGATGGCTTTTGTGTTTCTGCTCTGCAGATGCTGGACATAGTTCAGTGGAGAATTGTTTCCTTCTGCAGTCTTTCATTTAGCCTTTTATGTCTCTGTAATTTGTTTGTAGTTCATAATAAGCGCATTGCATTTCATCCCCATGCGAGTTTGGCTGTGGTCCATTCTAAACTGCCTGTTTCTCTCTCTCTCTCTCTCTCTCTCTCTCTCTCTCTCTCTCTCTCTCTCTCTCTCTCTCTCTCTCTCTCTCTCTCTCTGTGTGTATGTGTCTCTGTGTCTGTCTCTTTCTGTCTCTCTCTGTCTCTCTCGCTCTTTCTGTGTCTGTCTGTCTCTTTCTGTCTCTCTCTCTCTCTGTGTCTGTCTCTCGGTCTCTCTCTTTCATGGACAGACTACAGTACGTCAACATAAATGGTACCGTAGATCTGTCATGATACAACGGGATGCGTGACATAATGAGCAGCAGTAGTTCCAATGCTTGGTTTTTTGTCACTGGTTATTTGGACAAATCACTATTTCCTAGGTTTTAGCATCTTTCACATTTCGGAAGGGGAGGGGACATTTGGCCCATAGACTTGCCCTTAACTTGCAAAGAGAAATGGTGGAGCTCTTAATTCCAGTTCCAATCTCTTTCTCTTAACACATAAGGACCCAGAACTTAATCGAGCATCTAACCAATTACGCAATACTTTAGTTCTGAGTTAACCAAGATTACTCTCTTAGCTCTCTCTCTGTCTCTCTGTCCTTCTGTCTCTCTGTCCTTCTGTCTCTCTGTCCTTCTGTCTCTCTGTCCTTCTCTCTCCATCACTGTCTGTCTGTCTGTCTGTCTGTCTCGCTCTCTCTCCGTCTCTCTGTCCTTCTGTCTCTCTGTCCTTCTCTCTCCGTCACTGTCTGTCTGTCTGTCTGTCTGTCTCGCTCTCTCTCTTTCTCTCTGTCTCTCTGTCTCGACTTCTGAAAATATTTTCATACTGTGTAATGATTTTATAATTTATTAATCAAACAGCATTTTTGACAAAGGACAAACTGGGACAAACTTATCTATGGAGCGCTATTCTACCCTAGTTGTTCATAAGGAACTCAGTGTATCATTAGTACACACAGTAAGTATGTCCTACATGGCACACTATTCCCTATATTATGCACTGCTTTTGACCAGGGCCCATATAGTGCACTATTTTTGACAAGGACCTTATGGGTCCTGGTCCAACGCAGTGCACTTTGTGGGAATAGGGTGTCATTTGCGATGCACTCAGTTAGGGAAGTGTTTATTTTGCTCGTTCTCTCTCTTTCTCGCTCGTTCTCTCTCGCTCTCTCTTTCTCGCTCGTTCTCTCTCATTTGCTCTTGTTCTCTCTCTCTCGCTCTTGTTCTCTCTCTCTCGCTCGTTCTCTCTCTCTTGTTCTCTCTCGTTCTCTCTCTCTCACTCTTGTTCTCTCTCTTGTTCTCTCTCGTTCTCATTCTCTCTCTCTCTCGCTCTCTTGTTCTCTCTCTTGTTCTCTCTCTCTCTTGTTCTCTCGCTCTCGTTCTCTCTCGCTCTCGTTCTCTCTCGCTCTCTTGTTCTCTCTCTCTCTCTCTGGTGGAGCGTGTGGATCTGTGGCAGGTGTCATTTTCAGCAGCACATTACATCTCTTAAACCAGTTCTCTTTGCCCTCCCTCCATCCCTCTCTCTCTTACCAAGCTGCATAAAAAGCTGGCTGTTGCATTGTAAGCAAGCACAGTTTTTTTCCGGTGATCAGAACTTGTGCCGGGGGCCCCGGGTCTTGCCTGACTGGTGCTTGGCGTGGCCCCTGAGGGCAGAAGGGAACAGAGAGGAAAGGCAGCCAGTGCATCTGCAGACACATCCATCCCTCCCTCTCTCCCTCCATCCTGCTCCAATGAGACAGATAGCTGGGTCTCGGTGGACTGTGGAGGTTTCAGCCACTTTGATTAGCATGCCCATCTTTATTGGCCGGCTTGAATGTCATGCTCAGTGTGTGCCCAGTGTCTAATGCCCTTATTGGCCGATGGGGAGATTTGGGTCCGGTTCCTGCAATTACTGATAGGGTCGATGTGTGCTCCAATCTAGGGACAAAGCCAGAGCAAAGCGAGCCGGAGCACAGGGCCGTTAAGTGCCAAATGATTGTCCTCAGCAAATAAAAAGCAGACATCTTCTTTTTGATGTTATATGTTTGCGTGCCTCTATTTCAAACGTCTGTGGCGCAGGCAGAAATCACTTTTGAAAGCAATTTTTCTTCAACATAACAAGGGAGGACCAATCAAAACAATAACTGTGGTTCATTTTGACAAAGCCCTTGGCTCGCAATTGTCAGAAGATGTAAGCTGACTCATCCATACAAGAAGGCCATGCATCCCTGGGAGCGAGGAGAGAGGCCAGAGTGAAGCTATGATGATGAATCTTCTCTTCTCTCTGCTTGGTGTTATTTTCCCTCTCTCCTCTCAAATGATGCCTCATGGATTAATTACATTACAACACCACTAGTAGCTAGTTTAGTAAAGACAAATCTGCATTACTGCATGTATCTCTAAGGATTGCTTTTACAGCACTAGGTCTTGCTCCTATCCTGGAGAACTATAATGAATTTATTATTATTTTCTATCAGAAAAAAATCCGCTGCCAACCAACTGACTGGAGAATAACAGACCTCTCCTCCATTTCTCTGAGTCCTAATTGGATTGTTTATCTTCAGCAGCAGACTTGCTGTGTTTATTTGTTTGGACTCTGGGCTGCCTGGCATCTACACCACACACGCACGCACGCACGCACGCACGCACGCACGCACGCACGCACGCACGCACGCACACACACACACACACACACACACACACACACACACACACACACACACACACACACACACTGCTCCTCTCCTCCCCCTCTCCTCTCCTCGGTGTGATTACTCACCTTGGGAGGATGCTAGCAGGATCAAGGTTGATGTTAGGCGGCATAGACATTAGGCTGTCATTCTCTGTGCTTATGTGACATCATTTGCCAAGACATATTTGTTCCAGGGAAAATAAAAAAGGGATTGATTTAAGGACAGGCTGCTCATGTAAGAGGGCGAGTTGTGTACAAGAGAGGGGCGAGGGAGCAGCAGACAGAGAATTATTTCATCACTCAGCGGTTGTGTCTGAGATCTAAACAAACTGGCAAGGCAAGATTCATTCTCAGGCTTTATGTATAAGATATATGTTCCTACAGCATGTCAGCTTTAAAAAGGTAAATCAGGAAGCCTTACTTCCTCACATGGATGAACATAGTTTAGAACACACACACACACTCCATCACACACACACACACTCCATCTCACACACACACTCCATCTTCAGTGTCTTATCTCCTCAGCTGAAAATTATCGTTTTCCTTTGAAGTACATTTTGGGAAGTTACATTTCCTGTGTAAAGCGCCTATTAGAATTCCTCTGACCACATCAGAAGAGATTCTATCACCATCTGTAGAGTAAAGTGGACTAGAGTCTCTGTGTATGCCTCCCAAATGGCACCCTATTCCCTCCATAGTGCACTAATTTTGACCAAAACCCTATGGGCCATAATCAAAAGTAGTGCACTATATAGGGACGCATACTCTGTTAGCTACATCCTGAATGTACCAGGATTACCCATCGAACACTTGACACCCTGCTACATTAATATTAGCTATGGGAGAGGAGTGTCTCCATCCTAAATGGCACCCTATCCCCTATATAGTGCACTACTTTTGACCAGGACCTTTCGCGCTCGGTGTACCCAAAGTAGTGCACTACAAAGGGAATAGGGTGCCATTTGGGAAGCAACCATTGACTCCATCCCAGCCTGCTGGAAGAGGCATAACAGGATTAATGCAGTGTGATCCTGTGGAAATAATGCCCTTTATTGAGCGGCTTTGACACTGCTGAGGCTAATGATGACATTGAATGGAGACAGAATAACTAATGGCGGATCATCCCGCTGCATCCCAAATGGCACCCTTTTGCCTATATAGTGTACTATTTTTACCCATGGGGTTCTGGTCAAAAGTAGTGCACTATGTAGGGAATGGGGTGCCATTTGGGATGCAATACCTGTGTCATGCAGACAGTTAGGAGAGAGGCAGGAGAATGGAGGAATAGTCACTATTTGCATTCGGCTCTGTGAAACTGTATTGATTTCAGCCTAAATACGTTTTAGCTGTTTCCTCTATAGGGGAACATCTGAAGGGAACTGAGTTATCTATCATTTAGGTGTTTGTAGTAATGACACTCAACAGTCAAAACGACATACTCTACCATTCATCGTCATGCCTGTATTATATGATAGGATTTAGTTTTTAGCTTTTTTACTGAGTTTTCAGTCAACATACACCTTAGCCAAATACATTTAAACTCAGTTTATTGCAATTCTTGACATTTAATCCAAGTAAAAATTCCCTGTCTTAGGTCAGTTAGGATCACCGCTTTATTTTAAGAATGTGAAATGTCAGAATAATAGTAGAGAGAATTATTTATTTCAGCTTTTATTTCTTTCATTACATTCCCAGTGGGTCAGAAGTTCACATACACTCAATTAGTATTTGGTAGCATTGCCTTTAAATTGTTTAACTTGGGTCAAACGTTTCAGGTAGCCTTCCACAAGCTTCCCAAAATAAGTTGGGTGAATTTTGGCCCATTCCTCCTGACAGAGCTGGTATAACTGAGTCAGGTTTGTAGGCCTCCTTGCTCGCACATGCTTTTTCAGTTCTGCCCACAAATGTTCTATAGGATTGAGGTCAGGGCTTTGTGATGGCCTCTACAATACCTTGACTATGTTGTCCTTAAGCCATTTTTCTACAACTTCGGAAGTATGCTTGGGGTCATTGTCCATTTGGAAGACCCATTTGCGACCAAGCTTTAACTTCCTGACTGATGTCTTGAGATGTTGCTTCAATATATCCACATAATTTCCCATCTATGTTGTGAAGTGCATCAGTCCCTCCTGCAGCAAGGCACCCCCACAACATGATGCTGCCACCACGTGCTTCACGGTTGGGATGGTGTTCTTTGGCTTGCAATCGTTCTCCTTTTTCCTCCAAACATAACGATGGTCATTATGGCCAAACAGTTCTATTTTTGTTTCATCAGACCAGAGGACATTTCTCCAAAAAGTACGATCTTTTTCCCCACTTGCAGTTGCAAACTGTAGTCTGGATTTTTTATGGCGGTTTTGGAGCAGTGGCTTCTTCCCTGCTGAGCGGCCTTTCAGGTTATTTCGATATAGGACTCGTTTTACTGTGGATATAGATTATTTTGTACCCGTTTCCTCCAGCATCTTCACAAGGTCCTTTGCTGTTGTACTGAGATTGATTTGCACTTTTCGCACCAAAGTATGACGGCTGCGTGGTCCCATGGGGTTTATACTTGCGTACAGATGAACGTGGTTCCTTCAGGTGTTTGGAAATTGCTCCCAAGGATGAACCAGACTTGTGGAGGTCTACACTTTTTTTCTGAGGTCTTGGCTGATTTCTTTTGATTTTTCCCATGATGTTGGGTACAGAGTTTGAAGGTAGGCCTTGAAATACATCCACAGGTACACCTCCAATTGACTCAAATTATATTAAATTAGCCTATCAGAAGCTTCTAAAGCCATGACATAATTTTCTGGAATTTTCCAATTTGTTTAAAGGCATAGTCAACTTCGTGTATGTAAACTTCTGACCCACTGGAATTGTGATACAGTGAATTATAAGTGAAATAATCTGTCTGTAAACAATTGTTGGAAAAATGACTTGTGTCATGCACAAAGTAGATTCCGAACCGACTTGCCAAAACTATAGTTTGTTAACAAGACATTTGTGGAGTGGTTGAAAAACAAGTTTTAATGACTCCAACCTAAGTGTATGTAAACTTCCGACTTCAACTGTACCTACATAGGGACTTCATAACCCATACATAACATTCATAAGCAGTGTCTGTACTGAAGTCAAAATAGCAATCTCTTATCAGTCATTGTCACCTAAATGACAAGATTACTGTACGGTAAGATTTCACATTTATTTTTAATTTATTTTTAAATTTTATCCCCTTTTCTCCCCAATTTTCGTGGTATCCAATCGCTAGTAATTACTATCTTGTCTCATCGCTACAACTCCTGTACGGGCTCGGGAGAGACGAAGGTCGAAAGCCATGCGTCCTCCGAAGCACAACCCAACCAAGCCGCACTGCTTCTTTAACACAGCGCGCCTCCAACCCGGAAGCCAGCCGCACCAATGTGTCGGAGGAAACACCGTGCACCTGGCCCCCTTGGTTAGCGCGCACTGCGCCCGGCCCGCCACAGGAGTCGCTGGAGCGCGATGAGACAAGGATATCCCTACCGGCCAAACCCTCCCTAACCCGGACGACGCTAGCCCAATTGTGCGTCGCCCCACGGACCTCCCGGTCGCGGCCGGCTGCGACAGAGCCTGGGCGCGAACCCAGAGACGTGGCGCACTGCGATGCAGTGCCCTAGACCACTGCGTCACCCGGGAGGCCCCAAGATTTCACATTTTAATCACAGAAGAAAGTGCAATATGTCTGAGGTAAGAACCTGATATCAGGTCAGCATAGTACCTCTCGCTCTCTCTGCGTGCCTGCCTGTCAGTCTAATAGACACACCGCGGTGGTATTTTGTGGCTGGGTCTGGTGTCTTTTTATGGTGTTGATGACAAACCTACATCACAATTATACCAGTCAGAGCTATTAATGAGAGAGAGAGAGAAAAAGTCTCCGACATTTCTCTTTGACTGAACATAATTGTTGTGAAAAGTAGCTTTTTAGCCACAGGAATCCTTATTGTGAAGTGCTTGAAAATGGGCTTGATACATGTTATTTAGCTCTTTTTTCTCCACTCTCCATGCCACTCTTGGCCCTGGTGCTATGCTGCTGGGGTTGTATGGGAAATGAGGCAGGCAGGCAGGCTGAGGTAGCGTTCCAAATGCCGCCTAATTCCCTATGTAGTGCACTACTTTTGACCAGAGCACTATCGGCTCTTGTAAAGGGAATATTGTGTCATTTGGGACACAAAAGATAGATGGAGCAGCATAATTAATGTGAAAAGCAACTTTTTATTCTGTATTTCTATATTTTATACACAGGAGTGAACTCTGGGCTTGATTCATGTAATTCAGGTTAAAACAAATCATTTTGCTATACATTTTTCTCTCTCTCCCTGTCAGCCACTCTTAGCCCTGAATGCCACTATGCTTCTGGTGCTTGATGTGCAGGGAAGGAGGGAGAGAGGCAGGCTGAGAAAGCTGAGCTGTGACTGGGGAAGTAAACCATAGACATCAAAACCAGTAGATGGTGATAGCTTTGACGTCATCCACATATTCCAATGGAAAACTCCCGATGGCTCATGAAGCCGGAAGTATTTGAATTTGAGGTGCGCCATATTGCTGAATGGGGCTGAGTGGCACCAAAAAATCACTAAGGATCGTGGTAAAAGTTTCCGTAACCAGCAAAGGATCATGGTCGACATAGTCATTTTCATCCTGCCTGAGAGAGTCAACCGGGAGCCACCTCGCAGGCTGCTGGCCTATGTGACGACAAATGTAGTAGTCAGAATGGATCACTATTAAATGAAATATCTCGATTTGTTGCGAACTTTAAAATACTTCACTGTGGGTATTTAACCTGATCATAATAAGCACATTTTAGAGGGCAAAATGTCCGTAAAAAAAAAATGTCTTTGGCCGTTCTGTCAATCGTAATTTACTCAGGCTTTCTAGGGCAGACCAGGGCTTTTGGCACCGCTAGGTTGCTACGTGGTAGCCGACCAGCAGAGCTTGTGACTTCACGCTCCAGACCATACACTGGGGGCCTGAAGTAAACAGGATATGTCCCTGCATGGGGTCTCTCTCTGTGGTGGTGGTAAAGGGGCCTACTTCTATGCAGAGGGAATCTAAATGGAGCAAAAATGATTGTAATTCACTGGAGGCCAGGGAAAGGGAAGGGAAAGACTCATTGAACCCAGCATAACAGGACTTTATTAGAGAAAGGTTTGGGAGAGTTAAACAACTATAATCAGAAATCTATCACCAATATTGTAAGATGTGCCATTTTGTATGGGGAATTATGACACTGTCTGTGGGATACTGGGTGTGTGTCCATAATGGCACCCTATTCCCTACATAGTGAGCCCTATTGGCTCTGGTCAAACAACCTATTACAGGTGATAGGTTCAGTACACATCAATGCATTCAATCAAATCAAATGTATTTATAAAGACCTTTTTACATCAGCAGTTGTCATAAAGTGCTTATACAGAAACCCACCTAGCAAGCAATGCAGATGTTGAAGCACGGTGGCTTGGAAAAACTCCCTAGAAAGGCAGAGGGAGGGGGAGGATCGGAACAGCAGGTCCGGGACAAGGTAGTAGTTCCGGTGAACAGGTCAGGGTTCCATAGTTGCAGGCAGAACAGCAGAAACTGGATCAGCAGATGGGATGGGGACTGCAAGGAATCGTCAGGCAAGGTACTCCTGAGGCATGGTCCTATGGCTCAGATCCTTCAGGAGGAGAGAGGGGGAAGGGAAAACTGGAGAATAAGACTAGAGAATTACACCAGATAGGACAGACTGAACTTAGCCCCCCGCCACATAGACTATAGCAGCATAGATACTGGAGACTGAGATAGCACCGCACTAGCCCGGGGGGGCACAACACCGGACAGGAAGATCACATCAGTGACTCAACCCACTCAAGTCGAGTATAGCATCAAAAATAAACTGGCACGAAGTGATGCACCCCTTCTAGGGACGGCATGGGAGAGCGCGAGCAAGCCAGTGACTCAACCTCCGTAATAGGGTCAGCGGCAGAGCATCATAGTGGAGAGAGTGGAGCCAGGCAGAGACAGCAAGGGGTGTTTGTCAATCCAGACACACTTATCCAGAGCGACTTACAGTAGTGCATACATTTTAATACTTTTTTCATACTGGTTCCCCTGTGGGAATCAAACCCAAAACCCTGGTGTTGCAAGCGCCATGCTCTACCAACTGAGCTACATGGGGCACATACAGAAATTCTAGGAACAATAAGGAGGCCTGCGTCTTGTGACTATAGCGTGCCTGTAGGTATGTATGGCAGGACCAAATCGAAGAGACAGGTTGAAGCAAGTCTCCAGTATTAATGCTAAATTGTCATTATTTTTGCCTCTATGGCCTATTTATTGCCTACCTCCCTACCCTTCTACATTTGCACACACTGTACATAGATTTTTCTATTTTTTTTGTGTTATTGACTGTATGTTTGTTTATGTGTAACTCTGTGTTGTTGTTTTTTGGCCAGGTAGCAGTTGTAAATTTGAACTTGTTCTCAACTGGCCTACCTGGTTAAATAAAGGTGACATTTAAAAAAAAATAATAATAATTTAAAAGTCCATGTAATACTTTGTAGGTTAGCAGTAAAACCTTGAAATCAGCCCTAGCCTTAACAGGAAGCCAGTGTAGATAGGCTACAGTAGCACTGGAGTAATTTAATCAAATGTTTTGGTTCTAGGCAAGATTCGAGTGGCTGTATTTAGCATTAGTTTATTATCTGGATAGCCGGAGAGTAGAGTGTTGCAGTAGTCTAATCTTGAAGTGACTAAAGCATGTATTCGCTTTTCTGCATTTTTTTCTGGACAAAATGTTTCAGTTACAAAGATGGAAAAAAGCTGCTTTTAGAATATTTTTGATAGGTTTGTTGAGAGATCAGGGTCCAGAGTTACGCTGAGGTCCTTCACAGTTTTATTTGAGATGACTATACAACCATCTATATTCAATGTCAGATCCAACAGCAGATCTCTCTGTTTCTTGGGATCTAGAACTAGCATTTCTGTTTTGTCTGTTTAAAAGTAAAACATTTGCAGCCATCCACTTCCTTATGTCTAAAACACAGGCATCCAGGGTAGGCAATTTTGGGGCTTCACCATTGAAAGTTAACATTGTTTCCCAATGACATCACCAAGAGGTAGCATATATAGTGAAAACAATAGTGGTTCTAGAACACAACTTTGAGGAACACCGAAACGTACCATAGATTTGTCACCATCCACAGAGTTTAACTGATATCTTGCCGACAGATACGATCTAAACCCGGCAATAACTTGTCCACGTAGACCAATTTAAGATTTCCAATCTCCAAAAGAATGTGGTGATTGATGGTGTTGAAAGCGGCACTAAGGAGCACGAGCACAGGCACAGAGCCTTGGTCTGACGCCATTAAAAAAGAAATTTAGCACCTTCACAAGTGTGTTCTCATTACTACAGTATGATGGGGTCTAAAACCAGACTGGAGTTTTTCATATGCATTATTTGTCTTCAGGAAGGCAGTGAGTTGCTGATTAGCAGCTTTTCATTTATTCGTTTTTTTGAAGAATGGGAAATTCGATATAGGCCGACTCAATATATATTTTTTTTAAAGGCCACTTTTAGTGAGTTTTGTATGGGGAGATGTTTATCATGTTCAACATAGGAGGGCCAAGCACAGGAAGTACCTTTTTCAGTAGTTTAGTTGGAATAGGGTTCACTAGAAGGTTTAGAGGCCATGACTATTTTTGTGAATGTTGAGAGATGCAGGATTAAAAAACTTGAGTGTCTCCATTGATCCGAGGTCCTGGTAGTTCTGTACAGACTCAGGACAACTGAGTTTTGGAGAAATACGCATATTCAAAGAGGAATCTATAACTTGTTTTCAAATGATCATGATCTTTTCATCTAAGAAGTTCATGAATTCATCACTGCTGAAGTGAAGGCTATCCTCACTTGGGGAATGCTGATTTTAGTTAGCTTTGCGACAGCATCAAAAGTTACATTTTGGATTGTTTTTATTGTCCTCAATCAGATTGGAAAAATAAGCTGATCGAGCAGCAGTGAGGGCTTTTCAATATTGCACAGTCCTGTCTTTCCAAGCTCGTCAGAATACTTTCAATTCGGTGGAGCTCCATTTCCATTTCAATTTCCTGGAAGCTTGCTTCAGGGATGGGGTATTTTCTGTATAGGAGGTAGCTAGTTTGTGACCATTATTCTTTTTTTTTGTGGACTGCAAAAATGATTCAAGGTTATGTATTAAGTATTACTCAAGGTTAAGTTTAGATCCTCGGCATTCTGTATCAGAAAATAGGCTGAATGTTGTACATTTTATACATTTTGTTCATGCAGAGCTCCCTTGGAAAAGAGGTCTGGGTCTCAATGGGACTACCTGCTAAAATAAAGGTTCAATAAAATAACAAAGAAATGGGAAATAGGATGCTATTTCAGACACACCCACTAACTGGGATTTAGGGAGAGGGCTATCAGGTTGTCAATGGCAACTTGTGCTACAGGATCTCTGTGCTTCCTGGTAAATTGCTGTTACCACGGTGATGTTTTTATTAAACTGACAAGATACTCACCTTATCAGTCATGGCTGGTCCCTCTCTTCCTCTCTCAAGGACTTTCGGTGGTGATAGAAGAGATTACTCCTTCTCTGGGCACGTAATGGGTGTATTGCACGCGGGCACGCAACACAACACACAAATCTGGATTTCTCCCCGCTACTATCTAATCAATGCAACATTGACATTATCCCACCCCTGGTTAGACACTATTGGCTTAAAAAAGCCAAATGTAACACAATATCTGCCAATACATTTCCAGCAATATTGCCCGTCTGTGTAGTGTACGCGTTTGTCTATCATTCCTTGTGTAGCCAGTTGATGTGATAACTTGTCTTGTGGATTGACAGAAATACTTTGCCCAAAGCCTTCTCAATTCAATGTTAACTGCAAAGTAGGCTTACCTGGCAGAAGAGTATCATGAGTAAGTATATAATTTCTATCTATTATTTGTCATTTGCAAACTTTGTCATTAAATGAACAGCAGCTGTCCGGAACCATCCTAGACTTGCACATTCCTCACTGGCTACAGTAGATGTACAATTAAAGGGGAAATACACTCAAATATGTTTTGTTGTTGTTTTCTTCCAGACCTAAGAAAATTGTCTTCTGATGTGTATTATGCATTGACATGGACTTAAAACATCCCATTTCGTTGCTTCTCTAAGAACAGTTGTAATGTTGAGAGTGAAAAACAAAAACAATCTAAAACCAGGAAAAATAAAACTGAGAACATAATTTGTGAAAATATAAATAAATATTTTGGGGAAAAAATCTGATTTTCCAGGGCCCCCCTTAGTTGTTTATTAACCATTATTTTACTAGGTATATTGACAGAAAATATTGTGCACTACTATTATCTTGTACCCGGGGAAGAGTTGCAGAGGAGAAGAGAAGAATGTTCCTATTTGAAAGCTAAAAAGTAGCTCTCATGCTAAAAAAGGTTGGAGCAGCTCTCATGCTAGAAAAGGTTGGGGAAGTCTGCTGTAGACAGGCCAGGTTGCTGAAAAAGTGATGTGTGAGGAGAGTGAATGACAGTGATAATGGTGTGATTGAATTAATTAAAATGTATTTCCGTGTCAAATCGCCAGTTGGCAACCCATTCCTTATGGGATTAATTGACACATAAACAAACATTACAATAATTAAACAACTATAGTGTGTGTGCGCATGTAGTTGTAAGTTTGTGCGCAAGTGCGTGTGTGTGATGAGTGAAGGGACAGAGTGACGCTGACAGTATGATGGTAATGAGTCAGATTGGCTCAGTGGAGAGGTGGTGTAGGTAGTTCACAGGGCTTTTCAAACCTCTCCTCAGGGACCCCGAAGCCGTTCCATGTATTTGACCTATTCCAGAGCTAGCCCACCTGATCCAACTTGTCAACTAATTATCAAGCCATGAATTTGCATATTGCCTTTAGGGAACACCTTGTCTGTGAAGTGTGCATGTGCAGTAACTCAATTTGTCCTTTTCCTCTTTGTAAACCATGCAATCTTTCAGGTCACATCTACAAAACTTAGTGCATTCTGTTTGAAACAGATTCTAGTTTTGGGAACAGAAAAGTGTATTGAGATCGTGCCTTTCTTTGATGAGAAATTCAGCAGAATGTCGGCCCAGTTCCATCTCGCTCCATCTTCTCCCACTACAGGCCACTGGGCTTCCTCTCCTCACCACATTTGGTGGGGAGTGGAAATTCTAACCGGATGCTTCAGATTTATACATCCGGTGAAACGCAGATGTTTTTTTTCTTCTCTTGCCCTCCCTGTCCAGGCCTTGCCTTTCAGAAACCAAAGAAAAATCCCAGACACTAGGGAAACACTGACTGAACCACTGCATAGTTCTCTCCCTCCCTCACTCACGCACATACATGCACACTTAGCTCTTTCTCCAACTCTAACTCTGATAACCCTGTCGTATCATATCCTTGTCATGTCTGTGTACCTAGTAATGATGTAGCTAGCATGCCAAGCAGCAGTGCAGACCAGAGGACAACCCAACATGCATCTTAACTAGGTTGTTGTAGGCATATTATATACAAATCCTCAAGACAATATAAACATAATTGAGGATGAGAAGCACACTTTAATGTTTAGTCTTGTCGTAATTCCTCTCTCTCTCTGTTTGTCTGTGTCTCTTGGGTTATGTTCTTTTATTCTGGGCCCTGCTCCCAAGTGCAGGGTCTTTCTCTCCATCTCTCTCTCCTCCTCTGCCTCTCGTGTTCTCTCTGTCTCTCTACCCACCCTGGGTTACCCTGCCTTTGTTTAGGTTCCCTTTTAGTGCACTGTAGTGCATTCACATTGCATTCACACCGACTCATTGAGTGTGTATAAAAACCACGGTACTAGGCTAACAAATACAACACTTGGAAAGGCTCCCAAATTGCAAAGGTAATTTATTTCTGAGCAAAGCCAACTTGTGCATTCTGAGTAAGTGGGCTTATATTGTCATTTGAAATCACTCGACAGGGAGAGCTCTTGAAGTAGACATTTTGCACAATTGAAATGGAGTATACTGTGTATACATAACTCTTTATTATGAGTCCCTGTGTGCTCAGATCTCACGGAGCTATCGTGACACTCTGATGGACTCTCGCACCAAATTAATCTCAGCATCAAGATGTAAAAAGCTGAATGAGCTCCTCTTCACTCTTGTTGAAGTACAGCTGTTTCAGCTCCAGTCCTCTTCCTCTCCACCTTCCTCACTTCCTCTCCACCTTCCTCGCTTCTTCTCCTCCTTCCTCGCTTCCTCTCCACCTTCCTCGCTTCTTCTCCTCCTTCCTCACTTCCTCTCCACCTTCCTCACTTCTTCTCCTCCTTCCTCACTTCCTCTCCACCTTCCTCACTTCCTCTCCACCTTCCTCGCTTCTTCTCCTCCTTCCTCGCTTCCTCTCCTCCTTCGTAACAAATGGTCTCTGAGGATTAGCTCCACTACAAATGCTTCAAGATAAATGTATCTGCTTTAAGGACCTGTCACTCAATGGTTAGCATTTTTTTTTTACTCACACATCAATGTGGCTGTGTTGAAGCCTCATGCCAAAACGGATATGCGTCCTTCTTCCCTTACCAGATATAGATGAGTGCTTTGTGATCCAAACGCTGTGTTAAGCCGTGATATAGCCTTGATAGCTAACCCTGTCCTTGCCAGCATGTGAGTCAAGTCATCATTGATCCCAGACAGTGTGTAGGCTACAGTTCAGTGAGATTAGAAGTGATTGTTTTACAATGCTTAGTACTCACCATGATTGCATTGAATGGTCTGGGGAGAATAATTGAGAAGATCAAAGCATGGATCCATGGGTTGCGTGCCCAAATGGCACCATATTCCCTACATAGTGCATTACTTTTGACCAGAGCCCTATGGGCCCTGGTCAAAAGTATTGCACTTTATAGGGAATATGGTGTCATTTGGGCACGAAACCCATGATGAGTATAGCCTGGGGTAGATGGGTGTTTTCTGGAGCAGCTGACACTTCAGACGTATTATGAAGTCAT
This sequence comes from Salvelinus fontinalis, assembly GCF_029448725.1. Lineage (NCBI taxonomy): Eukaryota > Metazoa > Chordata > Actinopteri > Salmoniformes > Salmonidae > Salvelinus > Salvelinus fontinalis. The sequence continues at coordinate 72,293,024 of NC_074665.1, forward strand.
CATGTGCAATTTGCTCTCAGTGCTCCTTTGGTAATTTACTCCCCATTGAGAAAACACGCTCACATGAAACTCTGTGGTACAATGCACTCTGCTTGCATTGTTCAGAGTCATTGGAACTGACACTGAGTGAAGTAATGTGCACTGTGTAGTGCAGTCACTGTCATATTTGTTGGCGTGCATGCATCATCTGATTAACAATTTTTAGCATTTGGGGATAGACTAGATAGTATTATATTGCACCATATAGGCCAAGGCTTGCTGCACACTGCATGCATGAAAGCAAGTCCAAGCAACTTGTTTACAACTCAATACTGAACTGATTTCAGATTGAAACGCTTGACAGTAGAGAACGACCGATAATCAGTCGATCCGATATATCGGACCGATATTGGCCTTTTCTAGTCTATCGGCCATTTCTTATTGGCTTTGCCGTTAGTCCCTCCACATAGCAAAACTGCTGCTATGCCAGCCGCCACTCACCGCCTGAGTCACGAGCACTGCACAATGCAGAGGAATGTCTAGGACAATCAGCAGCAGCACCGTGCTAGCTCATTCGCCAACAGAAAGGTACAGTATTGAGAAATGAATGAATTGACACAGACTCTGTCATTTAGGTTAGTATTGTGGAGTAACTACAATGTTGTTGATCCATCCTCAGTTTTTTCCTATCACAGCCATTAAACTCTCACTGTTTTAAAGTCACCATTGGTCTCATGGTAAAAGCTCTGAGCGGTTTCCTTCCTCTCTGGCAACTGAGTTAGGAAGGATGTCTATATCTTTTTAGTGACTGAGTGTATTGATACACCATCCAAATATTAATTAATAACTTCACCATGCTCAAAGGGGTATTCAATGTCTGCGTATTTATTTTTAAGCATCTACCAATAGGTGCCCTTCTTTGTGAGGCACTGTGTTTGAAATTCACTTCTTGACTGATAATTGTATGTGTGGGGTACAGATATGAGGCAGTCATTCCAAAATCATGTTAAACACTGTTATTGCACTCAGAGTGAGTCCATGCAACTTATTATGTGATTTTGGTGTTTTTCAGAGTCAGTAGAAAGGCCTCTTTAGTGTCCTAAGTTTTCATAACTGTGACCTTAATTGCCTACCGTCTGTAAGCTGTTAGTTTTTTAACAACCGTTCCACAGGTGCATGTTCATTCATTATTTATGGTTCATTGAACAAGCATGGGAAACAGTGTTTAAACCCTTTACAATGAAGATCTGTGAAGTTATTTGGATTTTTATTAATTATCTTTGAAAGACAGGGTCCTGAAAAAGGCACGTTTCTTTTTTTGCTGAATTTATATTAGCTACTATGCTAGCTAGCTGGCTAGATAAACATGATGCTAAGATCTCAGGAACTAATAACCAACGAAGCTAGCTAGTTAGCTAACATTAGCTGGTTATAATTTTGAACATGCACCATTTTTGGCAACTAGCAATCTGACTTGCGGTGTAACATTAGCTGTTTACTGGTAAGCTGATCTGACCAGCCGCAATCGTATCCGTAAATTGACAGTTGATAGTTGGATTCGATGATTGCCATAATAGGGAAAGAAGGAACTGTTTTAAAATGCCTAAATAAAATGTTGGATATTCTGCACATTTATGGCTTGGTAGCAAATGTCATCGCCATTGAGCTAGTTCTCATATTAGCAGTAAACAGCAGCAAGTTATATGAGCGATGGAAAGAGATGTGAAAGGGAGCGGCGTTACAGCCTCACTCTATCCAATCGTAGCAGTATGACCAAGTTACAACCTGCCCATTTCTTGACATATAGCTAGTTTTAAACAATTTAGTTGTTTCGAATTTCATCCTGGCAGGGGAGTTGTTTAGAATTGTTTAATTTCTGTGGATCATGGAAATGACTAAGTTTCAAAAGCATCTGTGATCACAATTCATGACGTTACATTGGACCAATTTGCATTGATGTTCTTTTGTGTTCTCAAACTAACAGCAGTGCCTATATTATGTTCTTTCATACAGGCGTGACAAGCTGGATTGATGCTTCTATGCAAATGTTGTTGATCAGTAGGCTAATAAGTCCCAAATGAAAGGCAAACAGATTGTTTGTCATCTGTAGCACCATAGACTCCATTGATCAGCCAAAACAAGCACAATAACTCAATGCATGTACACACTCCTATTGAATATGCATTCAGCTGTATTGTAGCCTAGGCTACATCTTGATTTACCCAGTTCATCAGTATAGATTCACCATTCAAAAAAATTATTACCATTGTTGTTATGTAGTTAGATTTATTTTTATACCAATCACATTTATTGTTTGATTTTAAAATGGATGCATTAATGCATACATGGCTGTCTCTGTAAAAATGTTCCCTCAAAATTAAAATGTAATGAAGTTGAGTATCGGCCTACTTGATCGCCCACAAAATATTTATCGGCATTGGCCCTAAAAACTCCATACAGTATCTGTCGTTCTCGACTTGACAGATATACAGTATGAACTCAAAATGTTGCACTGCCTGTGGTGTGCCTGTGTGTGCGTGGGGAAAACTAACGTCTCAAAAGCAGAGACAGGAAGGATGGGGTTTTCCATCCACATGATATCCAGCCCCAGACACTGCTCTCACATGTTGAGCTTGTCTGTGAGTATCTTTGAAGATGCAAATGTGTCAACCACATGTATCTAACCACCCAGAGAGCCTGTGCGAGCCTCATAGACAAGAGGCAGTCTTTCTCACGGCTATTAGACGGCTAGTAGTAATCTTCAGCAACCCCTCTTTAGTCTCTGTCTTTAGTTCTAGCCCCCTTTTCAATGTCCAGATTAGTCTACGCGACTAGCCAAACACACACACACACACACACACACACACAATAGCCCCCTACACCATAGATTAATTTAATTATGCACTCATTGTGCTATAGAGCTAATTTACTTAGTCTAACCCTGATTGGCCAGTAAGCTCTTCTTGAACATAGACCTTTTACTACTTGTCTTGTAATCAATTACTATGGGCTTGAGTTATATTTTTGTATTACACATTTTCTGAAACAATTAATAGCCTGGGCACTTATTTGTTTAAATCACTGAACACAACAGGCACTTATTAGAGACAGGCATCTATTTGAGCCAGGTGTCTATTTCCTTAATGCCAACAGCTTTTGCTCATTTGCATAGTTGTGTTTAATTCCAGCATTTCTTCATTTTTTCACACTAAAATGTGCAGTTTTATCACACAACAAAATAGATGTCTCAAGTTTTGAGGGAGCGTGCAATTGGCATGCTGACTGCAAGAATGTCCACCAAAGCTGTTGGCAGAGAATTTTATGTTAATTTCTTTACCATAAGCTGCCTCCAACATTTTTTTAGAGAATTTGACAGTACGTCCAACCGGCCTCACAACCGCAGACCACGTGTAACCATACCAGACCAGGACATACACATCTAGCTTCTTCACCCGCAGGATTGTCTGCGACCAGCCATCCGGACAGCTGATGAAACTGTGGGTTTGCACAACCAAAGAATTTCTGCACAAACTGTCAGAAACAGTCTCAAGGAAGCTCATATGCATGCTCATCGTCCTCACCAGGGTCTTGTACTGCCTGACCGGGCTCACCTTCAATGGCCACTGGCACACTAGAGAACTGTGCTCTTCACAGATGAATCCCGGTTTCAACTGTACTGGGCAGATGGCAGACATGGCAGGCGTTGTGTGGGCGAGTGGTTTACTGATGTCAACGTTGTGAACAAAGACCCCATGGGGGCGGTGCAGTTATGGTATGGGCAGGCATAAGCTATGGACAACAAACACTATTGCATTTTATCGATGGCAATTTAAATGTACAGCAATACCGTGACGAGATACTGAGGCCCATTATCGTGTGATTGTATCCGCTGCCATCACCTCAGCATGATAATGCACGGCCCCATGTCGCAAAGATCTGTACACAATTCCTGGAAGCTGAAAATGTCCCAGTTCTTCCATGGCTTGCATACTCACCAGACATGTCACCCATTGAGCATGTTTTGGATGCTCTTGATCGATGTGTACGACAGCGTGTTCCAGTTCCCGCCAATATCCAGCAATTTCGCACAGCCATTGAGGAGGACTAGGACAACATTCCACAGGCCACAATCAACAGCCTGATCAACTCTATGCGAAGGAGATGTGTCGCGTTGCATAAGCCAAATGGTTGTCACACCAGATACTTACTGGTTCTGATCCACGCCCCTACTTTTTTTTTACGGCATCTGTGACCAACAGATGAATATCTGTATTCCCAGTCATGTGAAATCCATAGATTAGGGCCTAATGAATTTATTTCAATCGACTGATTTCCTTATATGAACTGAAATGTAGTAAAATCTTTGAAATTTTTGCGTGCTGCATTTATATTTTTGTTCAGTGTAATATGACTCCACCATCGAAAGCTGAGACTCACACGTACATGTCTGTTGAGCTCTGGTGCATCCTGTTTCCATTGATCATCCTTGAGATATTTCAAAAATTTGATTGGAGTCCACCTGTAGTAAATTTAATTGATTGGACATGATTTGGAAAGGCACACACTTGTCTATATAAGGTCCCACAGTTGACAGTGCTTGTCAGAAAAAACCAAGCCATGAGGTCAAAGGAATTGTCCATAGAGCTCCGAGACAGGATTGTGTCGAGTCACGGATCTGGGGAAGTGTACCAAAAAATGTCTGCAGCATTGAAGATACCCAAAAGTTTAAACGTGTTGTAGGCTAAATGTCCATGTCCAGCGCCAAGTTTTGGTGCCAACAGATCATTCCTCCAGCCTACAGAAAATGTAATCTTGGTTGTCAAAAGGTTATAAGGTAAAGGATTCACATGTGCGTATAAAGTACTATAGTATAAATGAGTATAAAGTATAAATAAGTCAATAGTTGAGTCATCTACTTCATGAAATTACAGTCTGATATGCTGGCATTGGAGAGTTCAATGTCAATTGCGCTGCTTTCATGTGTCCCGTTGACAGCTCGCAGCGGAGGGAAAGTCTACACTGTACAGACACATGCCACAATCCTAGGCTACTAAAATGTTGCAATGTGGCTTTTGTTTTTAAAGCTTGACAATGAATAACCAAAATGCTAACTTGCAACAGAACACCATGCAAAGGAGAAACATGTAGGCCTGTTACAGCAACATTTGAACAGTGGCCGAGACTCAACTACAGTACCTGACATTTTGAGAGCACCATACAGCAAGGCTGCATTCAACCGCACTGGTGATCAATGCAGTGAAAAAAAAATCTGCATATTTTATATTTAAATGTTACAACAATTTAGCTACGTTTTTGTTATTTGGAGTTATTAAATACTTGTTGATTAGCGTCACAGCATAGTATGTACATCTGCAAGCGTAGCAGCAAAGGCTGGACAAATATAATGCATCTCTTTTGTTTTAATATTTTAAAATGCTATATACAGCATCCTGTAGGCTACCTAAGTGAACATTATAAAATGCCATATTTTTTCAAACAAAACAGTGGCCAGTTTGGGCCAGTTGTATGCATATTTTTTAGTTGTAAAAACAAACATAATAACCTATGTCTTGCCCATTAATTCCCCCCCCCCCCCCCCAATATGGCCCAACACCGCAGCATACATTTGAGAAAATGTACCCGACCCATATGCATTGTGTGCGTAATCTGATTAGGGTTCCACCCACGGTTCTCAGAATCACAGAAATCACATTTCGATTATGGTAATTCATTTTAACAGAACATGAAAGTCGAGGATGCAATGGCGTGTGTGCTTGCCGTACATTTTGAAAATGTCCAAATAACTGTCCACATGTACTTTTCCTCAGCCAACAAGATGAGTAACGAGTTTCAAAATTTGGGGAAGAACATTTACCATAAAATGCACCTTTATAATAAAGCATTCCATGCATCATCGCATTTGCAGACTTTTGTAAGATAGCCTACTATTCGTAATGTGATGAGTAGATTGGATAGTCATAATTTCGGCTAATAATATAACTAAATCACTGTTTGCAAAAAAGACAGTTCGATGCATGGCTGAGCGCGTATAGCGTAGAGGGCCTGGGCTATAGGCTATATCACATACGTTTTTTTCTTTGCACGGGAAACACACATTTCATGCAGTTCTACTTAAGTGATAATGCCTGAGAAGCCGGTGTTTGGAGGATATGTTGGCATGGGTGTTGCAAACTGTGCCAATATATCCTCCAAACACCGGCTTCGATGGTGCCATTCGTTTATACAACGGGTTGCCAACATACTCAAATAATGATTTATATATTTTCATAAACTTCTTATGGCTGCAGGGGCAGTATTGAGTAGCTTGGATGAAAGGTGCACAGAGGTGCCCATAGTAAACTGCCTGCTCCTCAGTCCCAGTTGCTAATATATGCATATTATTATTCGTATTGGATAGAAAACATTCTAAGTTTCTAAAACTGTTTGAATTATGTCTGTGAGTATAACAGAACTCATATGGCAGGCAAAAACCTGAGAAGTTTCACTTCCTGTTTGAATTTTTTCTGAGGTGGCAGATTTTCAACCAAGCTCTCATTGAAATTACAGCGAGATATTGATGAGTTTTCACTTCCTACGGCTTCCACTAGATGTCAACAGTCAATAGAACTTTGTCTGATGACTCTAATGTGAAGGGGGGGGGGGCCGAAGGAGACAGGAATGAGTCATCACTGCCACGAGCTGACCATGCTTTCACATGAGGAGGACCTCCGCTCTTCTGAAGTCAATCTAATTCTCCGGTTGGAACGTTATTCAAGATGTATGTTAACAACACTCTAAAGATTGATTCAGTGCATTGTTTGACATGTTTCTACTGACTGTTACGGAACTTTTGGACATTTCGTCACGTTATAGTGGATGCGCTTTGTGACTTTGGAATTGTTTACCAAAAGCGCTAACCAAAGTAGCTAATTGGACATAAATAACGGACATTATCGAACAAATCAAGCATTTATTGTGGACCTGGGATTCCTAGGACTGCATTCTGATGAAGTTCATCAAAGGTAAGGAAACATTTATCATGTATTTTCTGGTTTCTGTTGACCCCAACATGGCGGCTAATTTGGCTATTGTTCTGAGCTCCGTCTCAGATTATTGCATGATTTGCTTTTTCCGTAAAGTTTTTTTGAAATTTGACACAGCGGTTGCATTAATGAGAGGTATATCTATAATTCCATGTGTATAACTTATCATCTACATTTATGATGAGTATTTCTGTTGAAACGATGTGGCTATGCAAAATCACTTGATATTTTTGGAACTAGTGAATGTCACACGCCAATGTAAACTCCGATTCTTTTATATAAATATGAACTTTATCAAACAAAACATGCATGTATTGTGTAACATGAAGTCCTATGACTGTCATCTGATGAAGATAATCAAAGGTTAGTGATTCATTTTATCTCTATTTCTGCTTTTTCTGACTGCTATCTTTCGCTGGAAAAATGGCTGTGCTTATTGTGGTTTGGTGTGACCTAACATAATCGTTTGTAGTGCTTTCGCTGAAAAGCATATTTGAAATCGGACACTTTGGTGGGATTAACAACAAGATTACCTTTTAAAATGATATAAGACACATGCATGTTTGAGGAATTTTAATTATGAGATTTCTGTTGTTTGAATTTGGCGCCCTGTACTTTCACTGGCTGTTGTCATATCGATCCCGGTAGCGGGATGCAGCCATAACCTTATTTGAATGAATTTATTAATACTATTTCATCATTCCACAATATATAGTCCCGGCAAAAATCTAGGGTTGCTACCTAAGCCGGCTGGTCATTCGTTCAATCAGTTCGGTTGCCAGAGATGCGACCCAGCCGTTAAGTCTTTTTGTTCTGTATCTATGGACGCGACCCAGTCGTTCGTTCTAAATGTTTTATTGCCATACTGGCTGGTAATATTTTTATCCCTAACTTACAATCATGTCAAACAATGCAGCCAGAATAACAACAAAGTATCTGCATTTGTTTAAGCTGTTTTCTAATGAAATTTATTTGGATACGTCCATAACAATGAGCTAACGATTTCACCTGCCATAGAAAATGAACGCGTTCTCTCGTCAGGACACTGTTGTTCATTAGAGGTAGCCAACAAAACAACTACTTCAAACTGAAGCTGGAAAGAATGCAAACTAACTTTTGAGAAAAGCTGCCTGCCTGTCTCAACCCGACACGTTCATTACTATGCGACAGCTAGTAATCCAATTTGAATATTGAAACAATGTTACAAATGTCGAAGGGGAGACGCAAATAGAATATGACCGCCATCTAAACTCGGGGAGGAAATCATTGTCCAGTCACTGTGGATATGGCCTATGCTCTCTGCTGGTGCCGATAAGATAGGCCTACTGTTTTTCGCTCAATCAAGTTATTTTATTTTATTTAACTAGGCAAGTCAGTTAAGAACAAATACATTCTTATTTACAATGACGGCCTAGGAACAGTGGGTTAACAGCCTTGTTCAGGGGCAGAACGACAGATTTTTACCTTGTCAGCTCGGTGATTTGATCTACCAACCTTTCGGTTACTTGCCTAACACTCTAACCACTAGGCCATTTTTATGGCTAAAAGACAGATTACAGTATTTTCATTGTCTTCGCTTTTCAACAATAGTCAATTGGTATCTTAACTACGTTTTCCCACGATTGAATTTTGAAATATTGCGATATGCCTGACTGGGCCTCTACTTTTCACTGACTCAATTCAACAATCATCTATTTGGTATTTGCTGCTCACTCTGCCCAAATTGCACGCGCTGCCTTTCCTTTAGGCAATCCGATTTAAAACAATCCATAACAACAAAACATTAAGGCTAGGGAAGCTAATGATACTGTTGTCAAATCATGCTTTAGTAGCCTATTTTTTATGATTTTATTTATTCATGTATAGAAAGGAGTGGACTAACTAGGCTATATAATTTTGGAAATGTAATTCAATTTACTTATGGAAAGCTTAGCTTCCCTTAGGCTCATTGGGGGCGTGTCCATAAGGCTATGTCAATCTACTATCCTCCACGGTAGATAAATGTACCTATTCTATTGGTCAGTTTGTCGAGAAAGAAATAGCCCAAACAGACTCGAGGACAGTTGTGGGACGATAGATCCCAAATTCATACAACCAGTAGGCCTAGGCTACATAAAAAAAATATGAAAAAATAAACGTTAAAAATCAGTTATTTTGATGCAACAGATCGGAATGTTTAGTTTAAAAATGTTGATTAACTATTATTTCTTAACATTATTAGCGCAGCAGTGCATACAAGGCAGTAGGCTACCTGCGAATGTGTGTTTGGCTACCGGACAATGAAAGAAAGTTGAAATCCAATAGAACATGAGAGAAATAGGCTACTGGTTTCAATGGAAGTCTTTATAAAATAATTGCCTACAAGGATATGTCAAATTTTGCCTAGACTGCTTTGAAGCAATGTAAAACATGTCTCATAATATGTAAAACGTTCGGGTTTCAAACAATTAAGTAGCTACAGTGCATTCGGAAAGTATTCAGACCCCTTGACTTTTTCCACATTTTATTTTACTTTAGCCTCATTCTAAAATGTATTCAATAAAAAAAATGTAAAGTAATCAACACACAATACCTCATAATGACAAAGCGAAAACAGGTTTAGAAATGTTTGCTAATTTATTAAAAATAATAAACATTCCTTATTTACTTAAGTATTCAGACCCTTTGCTATAAGACTCAAAATTGAGCTCAGGTGCATCCTGTTTCCATTGATTATCCTTGATGTTTCTGCAACTTGATTGGAGTCCAACTGTGGTAAATTCAATTGATTGGACATGTTTTGGAAAGGCGCACACTTGTGTATATATAAGGTCTCCCATCTCAACAGAGGAACTCTAGAGCTTTGTCAGAGTGACCATCGGGTACTTGGTCACCTCCCTGACCAAGGCCCTTTTCCCCTGATTGCTCAGTTTGGCCAGGCGGCCAGCTCTAGGAAGAGTCTTGGTGGTTCCAAACTTCCATTTTAAGAACGATAGAGGCCTCTGTGTTCTTGGGAACCTTCAATGCTGCCGATCTGTCCCACAACACAATCCTGTCTCGGCGCTCTATAGACAATTCCTTTGACCTCATGGTTTGGTTTTTGCTCTGACATACATTGTCAACTGTGGGACCTTATTTAAATAGACAGGTGTGTGCCTTTCCAACTCATGTCCAATCAATTGAATTTACCACAGGTGGACTCCAATCAAGTTGTAGAAACATCTCAAGGATGATCAATGGAAACATGATGCACCTGAGCTCAATTTCGAGTCTCATAGCAAAGGGTATTTCTGTTTTAAGTTTGTAATACATTTGGAAAAAAAATATCTAAAAACCTGTCTTCGCTTTGTGTGTAGATTGCTGACGATTGATTTTTTTTTTTTCCATTTTAGAATAAGGCTGTAACGTAACAAAATGTGGAAAAAGTGAGCTTAGTTCAACTGTCGTACCCCATCAGAACCCAAAATATAAGCTTTTTTACTCCAATGTTTGTAAACAATATAAATGTGAACAAACACTGTATAGCCTCAAAACATGGCTAAAACTATGCTACCTGATATCATGGATGGTCAGTCCTTGCATCCATATTATAAAGTGTTACCATTTCTCCAGCCCTATCCCAGAGCTTTTTACCAAAACAGTGATGGGGTGTCCGCTTTATTTTTTCAAATGCAGATTGCCCCTTTATTGTTTCTGTGCTTGTATCTGCCCCTAATTCATGGTTGCGTCCACAAGCATGCCGATTTGTATGGAAAAACTTGCTAATTGGTATATAAAACGTTCTCTTCAAACTTTTACTTACTTATCCTCTTGGTTCCTGGAGGAACATAGCTAGGACCTGTACTAAAGTTTACCAACGTCTTGGGCTGCTTTCTCTGCCCATGACAAGCAGATCTCCTAGAGTTCTGCATCTAGAACCTCAAACATTTAGAGTTTTATTAAAATCAGTCTTACTTCTACAGCTATTCTGAACAGTAATGGACATTGAATCGGTGAATTATTTATAGCTAGGTTACCTTCTCTTGCACAGTCAGTCGACTATCAGTTTAGTAGTACGCCTGTTGTTTAAATGCAGCTCTACAGCCCAGACGAGCATCAAGTCATGTCTGAGAGACTCATTTCAATATCTGATGCTAAAGGTCAGAGTGATATTAATCATGTATTCAGGCCAGCAGAGTTAAAAATGCAGTGACTTACATGATGCTATGATACCTGGTATCAAGATGGGGCACTTGAATCAGGGGTCCCTCCCAGCCTGTCCAAGCCATCAGATAATGAATCAATCACTGCATCCCAAATGGCACCCTACTATGTAGGGAATAGCTGGGAATAGGACACCATTTAGAACAAAGTCCTTTCTGAATGGCTGGATGGATGGTGTGAAACATTATTTATAGGTGGCACTCTGCATGTAGCCAATTATAGACCTGCGTCTGTGGCCTGCCCCTGCTGTCTGTGTCAGGGAAACCCCTCGCATCCGTTGTCATATCAATATTCCTGCGTTGATCTCCAGTAGAGAAGAGTCCGGCTGCTCTTTCAACACATGCTCATTTGCATTCCCAGGCGTGTGTGGGAAATGCCAGGCGGCCTGCCTTTCTCTGTCTCTTTCTCTCTCTCGTCTCCTTGTTCGCAAACCTACTGCCTTCAAAAGAGAGTGGTACAAAGATTTTTTTATTTAACCTTTATTTAACTAGGCAAGTCAGTTAAGAACAAATTCTTATTATACACTGATAGCCAAACCCTCCCCTAACCTGGACAACGCTGGGCCAATTGTGCGCCACCCTATGGGATAGGGAGGGAGAGGAGAGGGGGACAGATGGAGAGAGGCAGGCAGGGAGAGTGAGAGAGGCAAAGCGAGAGGAGAGATATTTCCTCTTTATTCCTGCCTGCATGGCAGAGAAGGCCCCTCTCTGAGGATTACATTGGTTAAGCCCTTATCACTTCAGGAAATTCACTGCCTGCTTAAAGTGGTAGGAGTAGAAAAATCAGGGGAAATGTTAAATATTTCTCTCTCTTTCTCCTTATTCCCATTGAACGTTATTATGGTCTTGAAGAAAGTGTTATTTTTTTGGCAGCACTCAAGTTCACTTTTTTTAATAACTGCATTTCATATTTTCTACTTTTCTTTCCTTGCTCTTTTTCAGAACGACTGGGGGGGTGGGTATTTTAGAATTGCAAATGTTGTGGCAGGTGCCTGTGTGCGAGGAGGGCAAGGGGGAGGGAGAGGGATTCCTCTGTGAAGCCGTGTTAAACATCCAGGGGAAATGTTTGTCATTCTATTGTGATGCCGCCATGGTAACAGCTTTTACACACTCCCAAGGCTTTGTGGGAAGTGTATACATGCTTTCATCAATCTCTCCCCTAACTTTTTAAAGAAGTTTTCATGAATGTAATCAACCCTCGAACTAACATTACCAAAGTCATTGCCCACAAATCTGTCTGTGTTAATATGATAATATTAATTGGAATTGAGCATTTAAAAAAAAAATTATGTAGGAGCTTCTGAACTTTTGACAAATGATTGAAAACACAACCATATGTTGATGTGAAGCCATGGCATTTTTTTTTTAAACTTGTGGTTGCGTGCATTCAACCTACAATTGCTAGGGGATTTCTTGATTTCTTAAAATATTTATAATATTGCTATATGTGTAGTGTTCAGGATACATTTTATGAGTTTCTGATCAAGGTAATGAATTATGTTATTTGGGGTTTTAACACCTTAAAACAGTGTGCGACACATAAGCTTTATAAAAAATAAAGGTGATAGGACCGAGAGCAGTGTGCATGTTCTAATACCTTAGTAGAGCTTAACAGGTAACTCATTTAACTAGTCTGAAAATAAGAGAAACTGTTGGATGAGGAGCTAGCCCTGGTTTTGTGTTAGCCCCATTGTTGAGGTGTTAGCCCCGATGTTGAGGAGCTAGCCCTGATGTTGTGCCAGCCCCGATGTTGAGGTGTTAGCCCCGATGTTGAGGAGCTAGCCCTGATGTTGTGTTAGCCCCATTGTTGAGGTGTTAGCCCCGATGTTGAGGAGCTAGCCCTGATGTTGTGTTAGCCCTGATGTTGTGTTAGCCCCGATGTTGAGGAGCTAGCCCTGATGTTGTGTTAGCCCCGATGTTGAGGAGCTAGCCCTGATGTTGTGTTAGCCCCATTGTTGAGGTGTTAGCCCCGATGTTGAGGAGCTAGCCCTGATGTTGTGTTAGCCCCATTGTTGAGGTGTTAGCCCCGATGTTGAGGAGCTAGCCCTGATGTTGTGTTAGCCCCGATGTTGAGGAGCTAGCCCTGATGTTGTGTTAGCCCCGATGTTGAGGAGCTAGCCCTGATGTTGTGTTAGCCCCATTGTTGAGGTGTTAGCCCCGATGTTGAGGAGCTAGCCCTGATGTTGTGTTAGCCCCGATGTTGAGGAGCTAGCCCTGGTGTTGTGTTAGCCCCATTGTTGAGGTGTTAGCCCCAATGTTGAGGAGCTAGCCCTGATGTTGTGTTAGCCCCATTGTTGAGGTGTTAGCCCCGATGTTGAGGAGCTAGCCCTGATGTTGTGTTAGCCCCATTGTTGAGGTGTTAGCCCCGATGTTGAGGAGCTAGCCCTGATGTTGTGTTAGCCCCGATGTTGAGGAGCTAGCCCTGATGTTGTGTTAGCCCCGATGTTGAGGAGCTAGCCCTGATGTTGTGTTAGCCCCATTGTTGAGGTGTTAGCCCCGATGTTGAGGAGCTAGCCCTGATATTGTGTTAGCCCCATTGTTGAGGTGTTAGCCCCGATGTTGAGGAGCTAGCCCTGATGTTGTGCCAGCCCCGATGTTGAGGAGCTAGCCCTGATGTTAAAGAGCTCTGATGTTGAAGATCTCACCCTGATGTTTAAAGGGCTCCAGTAACTCATAAGCTCTTTCACTTTTCCAGCTTTCTCTCAGCAGATTTCTTTAAGTGGCTTATGTGAATTGGAATTGGCCATATTGAACCACAGAATGAATCAAATACTGCACACTTCTCACTGTTTGATACCATTCCATTCCCTTCAGTCTAGTCATTATTATGAGCCATCCTCCCCTCACCAGCCTCCTGTGGTGTAGAAGTAGTGTTAGAGAGGTTTTACACACACACACACACACACACACAGATTAGTACTACAGCTGTACACTTGCCATAGAGTGTGTGAGTATTGCCTGACCCTCGAGCTAAACCCTCAGCTACGCTACCCTTCCATCAAACTCACAACACTACCTTCCTTATCTCCTGGGGTTTCTGTCTGATAGGAATAGCCAGAGAAGTGATATAGTTGTCTATTTTTCATATCTAGTGTTGTAGTACGGTCCAGCTATCTGCTCTTGCTTCTGTGAAATGTTGTGCTTTTAGCTTAGCAGCTTTCAGACTTTTACTGTGGCTATTTTTAAGATGTTTGACTAGGACAGGGTTTCCCAAACTCGGGCACCCTATAGTGCAGGCATAGGCTTCTGGTCAAAAGTAGTGCACTGTATAGGGAATAGGGTACCATTTGGGGCATGGCCTAGGAGAGACCGAGACCAGTGTGTTTGCTCCTCTTGCTTAAAGGCCAAACGCTTTCTTCCTGATATAATCCATTTAATCAATCACACTCTGTTTACTTACATGGTTCCTGATATAATCCATTTAATCAATCACACTCTGTTTACCTACATGGTTCCTGATATAATCCATTTAATCAATCACACTCTGTTTACTTACATGGTTCCTGATACAATCCATTTAATCAATCACACTCTGTTTACTTACATGGTTCCTGATATAATCCATTTAATCAATCACACTCTGTTTACTTACATGGTTCCTGATATAATCCATTTAATCAATCACACTCTGTTTACTTGCATGGTTCCTGATATAATCCATTTAATCAATCACACTCTGTTTACTTACATGGTTCCTGATTATAATCCATTTAATCAATCACACTCTGTTTACTTACATGGTTCCTGATTATAATCCATTTAATCAATCACACTCTGTTTACTTACATGGTTCCTGATACAATCCATTTAATCAATCACACTCTGTTTACTTACATGGTTCCTGATATAATCCATGTAATCAATCACATTCTGCTGATTTTCATGGTTCATTATTATAATCCATTTAATCAATCACACTCACATGGTTCCTTATTATAATCCATTTAATCAATCACACTGTTTACTTACATGGTTCCTGATTATAATCTATTTAAAGCGATCACTCTGTTTACTTACATGGTTCCTGATTTATAATCCATTTCATCAATCACACTCTGTTTACTTACATGGTTCCTGATTTATAATCCATTTCATCAATCACACTCTGTTTACTTACATGGTTCCTGATTTATAATCCATTTCATCAATCACAATCTGTTTACTTAACATGGTTTCTGATACAGTTCCTTTCATAGATCACACTCTGTTTACTTACATGGTTTCTTTCCCTTCAAGCAATTAGAACTCAACCTCTGCGTCAAGTAGCGTAACGGTTAGAGTGTTGCCTGTAACCGAAAGTGATGCGACTGCAGGTTCTGACTAAATTAACTGTACAAATTGTGATGTGTTTTTTGGTTTGTTGTCCACCGAATACAACAGGTGTAGATCTTACAGTGAAATGCTTACTTACAAGCCCCTAACTGACAATGCCGTTTAAAAAATAAGAACAAGAATAATAAATAAAAGCAACAAGTAATTAAAGAGCAGCAGTAAAATAACAATAGTGAGACTATATAGCGGGGGTACCGGTACAGAGTCAATGTGCGGGGGCACCGGTTAGTCGAGGTAATTTACGTAATATGTACATGTAGGTTATTAAAGTGACTATGCATCGATAATAATAGAGAATCGTAGCGGCATAAAAGAGTGGGAGGGCAATGCAAATAGTCTGGGTAGCCATTTGATTAGATGTTCAGGAGTCTTATGGCTTGGGGGTAGAAGCTGTTTTTGAAGCCTCTTGGACCTAGACTTGGCGCTCTGGTACTGCTTGCCATGCGGTAGCAGAGAGAACAGTCTATGACTAGGGTGTCTGGAGTCTTTGACAATTTTTAGGACCTTCTTCTGACACCGCCTGGTATAGAGGTCCTGGATGGCAGGAAGCTTGGCCCCAGTGATGTACTGGGCCATACGCACTACCCTCTGTAGTGCCTTGCGATCGGGAGGCCGAGCATTTGCCATACCAGGCAGTGATGCAACCAGTCAGAATGCTCTTGATGGTGCAGCTGTAGAACCTGTTGAGGATCTGAGGACCCATGCCAAATATAGGTTTTGTTGTGCCCTCTTCACGACTGTTGGTGTGCTTGGACCATGTTAGTTTGTTGGTGATGTGGACACCAAGGAACTTGAAGCTCTCAACCTGCTCCACTACAGCCCCGTCGATGAGAATGGGGGGGCGTGCTCGGTCCTCCTTTTCCTGTAGTCCACAATCATCTCTTTAATCTTGATCACGTTGATGGAGAGGTTGTTGTCCTGGCACCACATGACCAGGTCTCTGAATGTGCCACCTATAAATCATGTTTCACACCATCCACCACTGTTGTCATCTTTCAAACTTAATGATGGTGTTGGAGTCATGCCTGGCCGTGCAGCCATGAGTGAACAGGGAGTACAGGAGGGGACTGAGCACGCAGCCCTGAGGGGCCCCTGTGTTGAGGATCAGTGTGGCGGATATGTTGTTACCTACCCTTACCACCTGGGGGCGGCCCATCAGGGAGTCCAGGATCCAATTGCAGAGGGAGATGTTTAGTCCCAGGGTTGTTAGCTTATTGATGAGCTTAGAGGGCACTATGGTGTTGAACGCTGAGCTGTAATCAATGAATAGCATTCTCACATAGGTGTTCCTTTTGTCCAGGTGGGAAAGGGCAGTGTGGAGTGCATTAGAGATTGCATCATCTGTGGATCTGTTAGGACGGTATGCAAATTGGAGTGGGTCTAGTGTTTCTGGGATAATGGTGTTGATGTGAGCCATGACCAGCCTTTCAAAGCACTTCATGAAATCATAAGTACTGTGAAATATTGGAGGAATGTATCTGTCTGCCTGTCTGTAAGGCAGTCATCTTCTAAGTCCCAAATGGCCCTAAGGCTATGGTCAATTGTAGTGCACTGTTTAGAGAATAGGGTGACATTTGGGGATGTCGTCATAATAATAACCTGGGGAGAAAGTTACTGGACTCCTCTCCTTCATGGCTTTGGCTGAACGACGACATTTATTATGTCGAAGATAACACATCTCGGTAGATGGCAGATAATAGTGTTTACAAAAATAACCCGATTCACTTTTAATAACATTACTGTAATGTGATCGGTCCGTCTAGGTCCATTGTGTCTTTCTTTTTCTCTGTGTTCCAAATGGCACTCTATTTCCTATATAGTGCACTACTTTTCACCAGAGCCCTATGGCAGAGCCCTGGTCAAAAGTAGTTCACTTGGGAATAGGGTGCCATTTGAAATGTAGTCCTAGTTGCACAGATATAGCAGTCTGTACTGCACTGCCAGGCCAAACAGTTGTTGCCCTATTATGACCTCACTGAAAGGTCAAAGGTCACGATATGTCTGATGACCTCACTGTTACAAATAAACGGTTATTCTGACCAACTGCCCCTGTCCCGACCCCAAAATGGGGTTTTATTTTTCTGTCTATAATTTTTCTGTCTATTAACTGTAGTTATAAAAGCAGCTTCTCAAATGACACCCTATTTCTTATATAGTGACGACTTTTGACCAAAGCCCTCTGAACCCTATTCAACTGTAGTGCCATGTAAAGGGAATAGGATGCCATTTGGGACGCAGGCATTGTGATGCAGATTTCAGCGGTGTTGTGAACATCGACCTGACAGTCCCACTCAGAGAGGAGTTTCGGTTGGCTGCTGCAGTGTCCCTGCCCTGTTTCTCCCTTGCTTGTTCTTCCTGTCTGTGTGTATGGGTATTCTTGCATGTGCTTGTGTATGCTTGCTGATATCTGTGTCTGTCTGTCTGTGTGTGTGTGTGTGTGTGTGTGTGTGTGTGTGTGTGTGTGTGTGTGTGTGTGTGCGTGTTACGATCAACTGTGTGTGTCGTCTACGCAGCTCCTTCTTCCCCCGCAGGCCCACCAGATCAAAACAAAGATGACACACGCTGCAAAGATGAAAGCTAAACAGGAAAATGTGTTTCCAAAGTTTTGAGGCTTTGTCAGTGATGCCAACCTATCCAGTTGTTTTGCTTAATTCTGTTTTATCATGTTTACAGATCTAGATTTCATTTAATGTCAGCAATTTCTACTTACTTGTAATTCAAGTTACAGGATGCTAAATAGCTGTAGAATATAATGAATGAATGAATGAATATAAGGAGCCTCCGGTGCCTCAAGGCAGTTTAAACCTGTATTCAAGGCTTTAGCTAACAGTACATTCCAAAACAACATAGTTATTTTAAACATTATTGCCGCTGCTTGCTTGTAACATCCCAGTCCCTCTCCAGATCTCAAAGTCTAATCCCTGTAACATCCCAGCCCCTCTCCTGATCTCAAAGTCTAATCCCTGTAACATCCCAGCCCCTCTCCTGATCTCAAAGTCTAATCCCTGTAACATCCCAGCCCCTCTCCAGATCTCAAAATCTAATCCCTGTAACATCCCAGCCCCTCTCCAGATCTCAAAATCTAATCCCTGTAACATCCCAGCCCCTCTCCTCATCTCAAAGTCTAATCCCTGTAACATCCCAGCCCCTCTTGAGATCTCAAAGTCTAATCCCTGTAACATCCCAGCCCCTCTCCTCATCTCAAAGTCTAATCCCTGTAACATCCCAGCCCCTCTTGAGATCTCAAAGTCTAATCCCTGTAACATCCCAGCCCCTCTCCTCATCTCAAAGTCTAATCCCTGTAACATCCCAGCCCCTCTCCTCATCTCAAACTCTAATCCCTGTAACATCCCAGCCCCTCTTGAGATCTCAAAGTCTAATCCCTGTAACATCCCAGCCCCTCTCCAGATCTCAAAGTCTAATCCCTGTAACATCCCAGCCCCTTTCCTCATCTCAAAGTCTAATCCCTGTAACATCCCAGCCCCTCTTGAGATCTCAAAGTCTAATCCCTGTAACATCCCAGCCCCTCTCCAGATCTCAAAGTCTAATCCCTGTAACATCCCAGTCCCTCTCCAGATCTCAAAGTCTAATCCCTGTAACATCCCAGCCCCTCTCCTCATCTCAAAGTATAATTTGGTGATTAAGCACAGAGTGTTGACTGAGAAGCTGTTTGTGTTTTCATTATATTGCTGTTTGCTATGTGATCGGATGGGATGTACACATCTGTTGTATAGGCTGACACGGTCACAGACACACACACACACATATATAGAACACACACAGTACAGTCAGAATATGTTATTAGATTGACTGTTCAAGCAGCAGGCCTGTGCTGTATTGTGTTCTAACTCCTAACAGGATCAGTGGGTATAGCACTGGAGCCCCATACAGCATTATGGAATTTGACAGGCTTCACACAACATGGTGTAAGGGCACACTTTGTTTCTCCTACTGTTTACATGGAATATGGCAGACGGATTGTTTCTGGAAGAGAGAGGGTCTCTCTTTTTTCTTTTAACTCTTTCTCCCTCTCTCGCTCCCTCTCTCTTTCTCCCTCTATCTCGCGCTCTCTTTCTCCCACTCTCTCTCTGTCCCTCTCTCTTCTCTCCTCTCGCTCTCTATTTCGCCCTCTCTCCTCTCTTGCACTCTCTCCCGCTCTCATTCTTTTTTCTCTCTTCTCGCTTTCTTTCTCTCTTCCCGCTCGTTCACTCTCTTGCTCTCTACTCTTAAGCGTCTGAGAGAAATATGTATCAAATAAATTCTGTGCAGCTAGGGCAAACCCCTGCACCCCTCCCTGTCCCCTCATTGTCTTTTCAGCAATCAGAACTTTGTTAGTTTCGCCTCTCAACCAAAACCAAATATGATCCAATGGCTTCAGCAATGAACTGTCATTTACCGATCTGGTGTGTTAGGCTGGGCCCTTTCGCTCTCTCTCTCTTTCTCTCTGTCTCTCTCTCTTTCTCTCTGTCTCTCTCGCTCTCTTTCTCTATCTCTCTCTTTCTCTATCTCTCTCTTTCTCTCGATCTTGTACACTGATTTTGAGTTCCAAATGGCACCCTATTACCTATGTAGTGCACTACTTTTGACCTGGTCAAACATGTATGTCTTTCTCCTCAGATATATCATTTATCAGAGTGTTTAAGATAAGTGTCAGTAATTAATTTACATCCATGGAGTGGCAAGTTTGGGAATGTTCACTTCTGTGCGACACTGTCGAGGAATGTCTGGAGGATAGATTTGTTTCTCTCCCTCTCTTCTGTGCATAGTCAACCTGTTTCTGAGTCCCAAATGGCACCCTTTTTCCTACATGGGCCCAAGTCAAAGTAATGCTCTATATAGTGCACTATGTAGAGACTAGGGTGCCATTTGGGACAGAGTGTCGTGTGATTACTTACTAGTAGGCCCTTTGGTTGTAACTGGAGAGTCCAGTCCAGTTTAGACACACCAACACTGAACCCACTGCACTGCTTTATACATCTGACCCATATATTCAGGTATTTTCCAGCCAATTCAGCAGGGAAAAAAGTCTCGACATCTGTTTCAATATAGGTGTATTCTGCAGACTGTTATTCCATTTTCCATCCTCCTTCTCCTCCACCCCTTCTTCCTCCTCCTCCTCAGAGAGAGCGAGAGAGAGAGCTCCCTGCGAACCCAACAGTTTGTTTTAGGCTCTAGCATGAAAATAAATGTGTAGTCTCTGTTGTGTCCTTTTTTCATTAACATATAACAAAGATTTAGGAGGGAGGAAAGGCTGGAAAGCAGTACTTTTTTTTCTTCCTGGAATGCGTTTTTAGCCTTTTACCATGGGTAGCATATGGTACGTGTAAGGGAGAGTCAGTTTGTGGATTATTTTGAGGATTAGTATTGGCGTTTGAATGCTCTTGGCTTTAAATATTGTCTGTTTTAGATCTTAAATACATTCCTTGGCATTCCCTCTCCTCTCTCAGCCTGCCCTCTAACTCTGGCCAACACATTTTTGACTGAACTCTGTTTGGAGCTTGGGAGGAGAGCGAGAGAGAGCACCAAACCAGAGATCCCCTGACGCCCATCTCACAATGTTATTAGGAAGAATGATAAGTAAGAACCACCCTGATTATCCTAGCTCCTCAGTATTTGGATGCCAGCTCCATTTTACCCTCTTGGCGTTAGGTTAGGGTTTTTCATTTAAGTAGTTGGTAGTTATTATTTTTTCTTTTTAAAGCAGTAGAGGCAGTAGAGGTTAATGCAATTATGTTCTCCCATTGCTGTACAAATTGCAGGCCTGTACTGTGACACATTCATTGCCCCCCCTCGCAGTGTTCCGTTGTGTGTGTGTGTGTGTGTGTGTGTGTATGTGTGTGTGTTCCCCAGTAAGCCCCAATGCCTTGTTCTAGCCAGGCTGTGACAGTGTAATGGCAGTGTAGGGCATCACTGCCACGACCTTCATTCCAGCCACAGTACATCTCCATATTTTATAACGACCCTTCAAATGGAATAGAAGAACTTGGTCTAGACCTATACATGCTGTATGTATATCATTACAAATATCACTCAAAATGGATTCACCTTTTTTTGTCCAGAAAGAAAGTATTTTGTTGAAGAAATAAATACCAAAGCAGTCAGTTGATTTATTTTCCAGTTGTTAAATCCTGTTTGTGTCACATTTATGTTGCTCTGGAGGACTCAGCATGACTGATTTGATACCCCTCTTCATCTCCGCGGGGCCTTTACAAGCACGGCCTGCCCTTGGTTTAGTTTCCAGTACTGTTGGCCTTACTCCCTACTAATCTCTCTCTCTTTCACTTTCTATCACTTTCTATCACATTCTCTCTCTTTCCATCTCTGTCTCTCAAAAGTGGATGGATTCCTAAATATCTGATAAGGTCTTTTAGAACATGATTTTTAAGAGAGAGAGATGGGAAGAGGGGAGAGAGATGGAGAGAGGAGGGAGAGAGATAAAGAGAGAGATTTGATCAGTATGGTTTGATTGCTGAGCAATACAGAGTAGTCATCAAAGCATTCATCTTGAGGTTTTCATCCACTCAAGACTTTGCAGACTTTACTCTCTTGTCTCTCTCCTCTTCTGTGCAACTCACTCTCTACTCTTCATGTGTGAAGGTGTGTGTGTGTGTGTTAGGGATGTAACGATTCACCAATACGCATCGGTTCCCGATTCAAATGTTTAAGATACAAGTGCATCAGTCCATGGACCCCAAACCGATCCAAAGGTAGCATGAATCGGTCAGAAAATCATTTTTGCGAGGCGCACTGCATGGCCAAAGCGAGAGGAGAAGAAAAGATCACTCTGTACAAACTTCCAAACCGTCAAAAATGATTCTGAGATTATGAACTCCTGCCTTTTCCATGACATAGACTTACCAGGTGACTCCAGGTGAAAGCCATGGTTGCCCTTATTGATGTCACTTGTTAAATCCACTTTGATCAGTGTAGATTAAGGGGAGGAGACAGGTTGAAGAAGGATTTTTAAGCCTTGATACAGTTGAGACATGGATTGTGCCATTCAGAGGGTGAATGAGCAAGACAAAAGATTGAAGTGCCTTTGAACGGGCTATGGTAGTAGGTGCCAGGCACACCGATTTGTGTCAGTAACTGCAACCATGCTGGGATTTTCATGCTCAATAGTTTCCCATGTATCATGTACATCAAGAATGGTGGGAGGACGTGGGTGGGAGGGTGCAACTCAATATTAGGAAGGTGTTCTTAATGTTTTTTACACTCTGTGTATATTCATTAGGTATGTCATAGCTAATTTGTAAACAATAAATATTGATACATTAGCAGCTCAAACACTTAATCTGCAAAAATGACAAGTTCATTAGTGGGTGTTGGTGATTTCAGAACCAAAGTGGGGGGACAAATAAACCGTCTGCATTGCCGTCTGCACTGCCGGCCCCCCCCAATCAATCTGGGGTGGTAGATGATTAGTCTCCCTTATGGCTCAGCTCAGGTGCCTACATAGTACATACACCATTGACATACATCATTTACACACACACACACATCAGTCTGGTCAGACAGCTCCAGCTCATGAGCTCCATCAGCAGCAGATTTTAATTTAGAAGGGGAAATTAATGTGTAAATGCAACATGTTAGTGCATCGAGTTGTGTCCGATCGAAGTGTTGTTGCTTCCTGTGTTGTGGCGTGGCGGAGCTGTACTGATGGAACAGCCAGTTTGCTCAAGATTCAAGGCGAAATTCGACGTCCGTCCAAGTACCCGGGATGTTGGGAAGCGACTTAAATCCCAGCCACTAGGGGCAACGGTGAGCGACTTAAATCCCAGCCACTAGGGGCAACGGTGAGTCGTATTACCATCAAGTAGACCACTATCACCATCACATAAATGGTTAGCTCCGGCTCCAAAGGTTGCATGTTCAATCCCAGTGCTAGGCACTCGTTGTTATTTTATTAATGTTTAAAATTCAACTTTTTTTTTTCACCTTTATTTAACCAGGTAGGCCAGTTGAGAACAAGTTCTCATTTACAACTGCGACCTGGCCAAGATAAAGCAAAGCAGTGCGACAAAAACAACAACACAGAGTTACATATGGGATAAACAAATGTCAGTCAATAACAAAATAGAAAAATCTGTGTGCAAATGTAGTAAGATTAGGGAGGTAAGGCAATAAATAAGCCATAGTGGCAAAATAATTACATTTTAGCATAAACACTGGAGTGATAGATGTGCAGATGATGATGTGCAAGTAGAGATACTAGGGTGCAAAAAAGAAGAAGAAAAAAAGAACAATATGGGGATGAGGTAGTGGGGTGTGCTATTTACAGATGGGCTGTGTACAGGTACAGTACTCGGTTGAGTAATTTCTCTTGTAACCCTATCCCAAACCTCAACCCTTATCTTAACCATTCAGAATGAACTACTAAACTTAACAGTCAAAAAACAATCTGTTGTAACCCCATCCCAAACATAACCATCAAAATTTCTAAATGTAATGTTTGGACAAACATGGACAAATGTCGGTATCCGAAGTCAAATTGGTAAAAGTGTGAGATCTTGTTGGATGGAGATAGAGGAGTCACACAGAGTTAACGAAGCTCCCAACCCCTCATATTGATCCACATTGCCACAGCACTTCACACATAACGGAACAGAAGAACAGTGTGTCGAATCACCCCCCCCCCCCCCCCCCCCCCCCCCACACACACACACACACACACGGCAGCATCACACATACTGATCAGTGTGACATCTAATTCTGTGTAATGAACTCTCAGCACCAGAGAGCATGATGATAAGGGGGCACACACACACACAGTCTGTCTGTGGTAATGACAAGAGAGCTTGGCACCAGGGCTGCAGCCTTTCTGTACCTTTTGATTTAAACACTGTACAGTACTAGGCTAGCAACTGCAAGGTTGTGGGTTCAACTCCCGCAGGGATCACAATACACATACAAGAAATGTATGCATTAAAAGGACATTTTACTATTTTCTAGTAGAATAATAGTGAAGACATCAAAACTATGAAATAACACATGGAATCATGTAGTAACCAAAAAACTCCATCACTCTTCTTCTTCATCATCAAATAGCCCTTACACAGCCTGGAGGTGTGTTGGGTCATTGTCCTGTTGAAAACAAATTATAGTCCCACTAAGCGCAAACCAGATGGGATGGCATATCACTGCAGAATGCTGTGGTATCCATGCTGGTTAAATGTGCCTTGAATTCTAAATAAATCACTGACAGTGTCACCAGTAAAGCACCACCACACTATCACACCTCCTTGTCCTTGATTCCCGGTGGGAACCACACATGCAAAGATCATCCGTTCACCTACCCTGCGTCTCACAAAGACACAGCGGTTGGAACCTAAAATCTCACATTTGGACTTATCAGACCAAAGGACAGATTTCCACCGGTCTAATGTCCATTGCTCATGTTTCTTGGCCCAAGCAAGTCTCTTCTTCTTATTGGTGTCCTTTGGTAGTGGTTTCATTCACACAGTCTCCTCTGAACAGTTGATTCTGAGGTGTGTCTGTTACTTGAACTCTGTGAAGCATTTATTTGGGCTGCAATTTCTGAGGTGCAGTTAACTCTAATGAACTTACCCTCTGCAGCAGAGGTAACTCTGTGTCTTCCTTTCCTGTGGCTGTCCTCATGAGAACCAGTTTCATCATAGCGCTTGATGGTTTTTGCGACTGCACTTGAAGAAACTTTCAAAGTTCTTGATATTTTTCGGATTGACTGACCTTCACATCTTAAAGTAATGATGGACTGTCCTTTCTCTTTGCTTGTTTGAGCCATTCTTTCCATAATATGGACTTAACCCTATTTGGTCAAATTCCATCTTCTGTATACCACCCCTACCTTGTTACAACATAACTGATTGGCTTAAAAGCATTAAAAAGGAAAAAAAATCCACAAATGAACTTTAATTGAAATGCATTGAGGTGACTACCTCATGAAGCTGGTTGAGAGAATGCCAAGAGTGTTCAAAGCTGTCATCAAGGCAAAGGGTGGCTACTTTGAAGAAACTCAAATATAAAATAAAATATCTTGGTTACTACATGATTCCATATGTGTTTTTTCATAGTTTTGATGTCTTCACTGTTATTCTACAATGTCGAAAGTACTGAAAATAAGAAAAACTCTTGAATGAGTAGGTGTGTCCAAACTTTTGACTGGTACTATATAAATATATACTATAGTCACTACTAGCCATGATGGGGCATTTTGATAGATCTTTGTATAGAATGTGAAGCATTTGTACCCTTGTATACGTTTTATTTTATTTTAAGCTTTAGTGACATCATTCCCATTCATCACACACAGATTTTCTGATGTTACACTATCGGAGCCTAGAGGGGAACTCTGATACGAGAGTAGGGAAGGTGTGCGTGCATGCATGCACACGCGTGTGGTTCTTGTGTGTGTGTGTGTGTGTGGTGTGTGTGTGTGTGTTTGTGTGTGTGTGTGTTAAACTAACTGTTCTAACTGCACAGTAAGACTTACTGTGGTCATATTACCAGAAGATTTCATTTCAGTACTGCCACTTAGGACATTTTTCATTGTGCGGGCCAAGAAGTGGAAGTCATTCCTCTTTTGGGTAAACAGTGAAAAATGTACGTGTCGCTTTCCAATTTCTCCCTCAAATTACAGCTCGACAGAAGCCAAACATCACTTCTTATTATTATTTGCCAAGCAAACAACATGTCTGAACCTCTAACTGCCCCTATTAAATGTTTTGGCTGGATGGAAATTGTACAAAGTGTACCTCGGAGCCACTTTGATCATGGTGACCTGGAAAGGTGATACGCCTCTACTTCACAAGTTCTCTCTGACACCTGGGGAAACTGGATCTGTTGTTGTGGACACTTGATCCACTCCAGCACTGTGCTAAAGACTTACCTTCTTCAGTTTCTGCTCTGTACAAACAGTCAAGCTGACGATTGGAATTGAAATTTCTCATGGCTTGAGCTTCTGCTTCTTTCTTACCCACAAACCACTACTGGATGGAGTCACAAAGCTGAGAACCATGCATGCATGCATTATTTTATGAAAGGCCAGCCTAAGGCATTTCTGTAACATCAAACATGGAAACATGAAATGTTTTAATAGGGAAGAAAAAATGTGTGTGTGTATATTTTATATATTTCTATATATATTTTATATATATATATTTTATATGTTTTTATATATATTATATATATTATATATATAATACACACACACACACACACACACACACACACACACACACACACACACACAGTGCATTCGGAAAGTATTCAGACCCCTTGACTTTTCCACATGTTGTTACTTTACAGCCTTATTCTAAAATGAATGAAATTGTTTTTAATCAATCTACAGACAATCTCCCATAATGACAATGCAAAAATAGGTTTTTAGAAGTGTTTTTACATTTATACAAAATTTAAAAAACTATCACATTTACATAAGTATTCAGACTCTTTTCTAAGTACTTTGTTGAAACACCTTTGGCAGCGATTACAGCCTCGAGTCTTCTTGGGTATGACGGTACAAGCTTGGCACACCTGTATTTGGGGAGTTTTTCTCATTCTTCTCTGCAGATCATGGATGGGGAGCGTCGCTGCACAGCTATTTTCAGGTCTCTCCAGAGATGTTCGTTCGGGTTCAAGTCCGGGCTTTGGCTGGGCCATTCAAGGACATCAAATCAAATTTTATTGGTCACACACACATGGTTAGCAGATGTTATTGCGAGTGTAGAAAAATGTGTGTGCTTCTAGTTCTGACAGTGCAGCAATATCTAACATGTAATCTAACAATTCCATAACAACTACCTAATACACACAAATCTAAGTAAAGGAATGGGATAAGAATATATACATATAAATATATGGATGAGCGATGGCCGAGCGACATAGGCAAGATGTAATAGATGGTATAAAATACAGTATATACATGTGAGATGAGTGATGCAAGATATGTAAACATTATGCGAGGGTTTTAGGTGACAAGACAAATTTCTTCAGCCTCCTGAGAGACTTGTCCCAAAGCCACTCCTACGTTGTGTTGGCTGTGCGCTTACATGATTCCATCTGTGTTATTTCATCGTTTTGATGTCTTCACTTTTATTCTATAATGTAGACAATAGTAAAACTAAAGAAAAACCCTTGAATGAGTAGGTGTGTGCAAACTTTTGACTGGTACTATATACACTGCTCAAAAAAATAAAGGGAACACTAAAATAACACATCCTAGATCTGAATGAATGAAATATTATTATTAAATACTTTTTTCTTTACATAGTTGAATGTGCTGACAACAAAATCACACAAAAATTATCAATGGAAATCAAATTTATCAACCCATGGAGGTCTGGATTTGGAGTCACACTCAAAATGAAAGTGGAAAACCACACTACAGGCTGATCCAACTTTGATGTAATGTCCTTAAAACAAGTCAAAATGAGCCTCAGTAGTGTGTGTGGCCTCCACGTGCCTGTATGACCTCCCTACAACGCCTGGGCATGCTCCTGATGAGGTGGCGGATGGTCTCCTGAGGGATCTCCTCCCAGACCTGGACTAAAGCATCCGCCAACTCCTGGACAGTCTGTGGTGCAACGTGGCGTTGGTGGATGGAGCGAGACATGATGTTCCAGATGTGCTCAATTGGATTCAGGTCTGGGGAACGGGCGTGCCAGTCCATAGCATCAATGCCTTCCTCTTGCAGGAACTGCTGACACACTCCAGCCACATGAGGTCTAGCATTGTCTTGCATTAGGAGGAACCCAGGGCCAACCGCACCAGCATATGGTCTCACAAGGGGTCTGAGGATCTCATCTCGGTACCTAATGGCAGTCAGGCTACCTGTGGCGAGCACATGGAGGGCTGTGCGGCCCCCCAAAGAAATGCCACCCCACACCATGACTGACCCACCGCCTAACCGGTCATGCTGGAGGATGTTGCAGGCAGCAGAACGTTCTCCACGGCGTCTCCAGACTCTGTCACGTCTGTCACACGTGCTCAGTGTGAACCTGCTTTCATCTGTGAAGAGCACAGGGCGCCAGTGGCGAATTTGCCAATCTTGGTGTTCTCTGGCAAATGCCAAACGTCCTGCACGGTGTTGGGCTGTAAGCACAACCCCCACCTGTGGACGTCGGGCCCTCATCCCACCCTCATGGAGTCTGTTTCTGACCGTTTGAGCAGACACATGCACATTTGTGGCCTGCTGGAGGTCATTTTGCAGGGCTCTGGCAGTGCTCCTCCTGCTCCTCCTTGCACAAAGGCGGAGGTAGCGGTCCTGCTGCTGGGTTGTTGCCCTCCTACGGCCTCCTCCACGTCTCCTGATGTACTGGCCTGTCTCCTGGTAGCGCCTCCATGCTCTGGACACTACGCTGACAGACACAGCAAACCTTCTTGCCACAGCTCGCATTGATGTGCCATCCTGGATGAGCTGCACTACCTGAGCCACTTGTGTGGGTTGTAGACTCCGTCTCATGCTACCACTAGAGTGAAAGCACCGCCAGCATTCAAAAGTGACCAAAACATCAGCCAGGAAGCATAGGAACTGAGAAGTGGTCTGTGGTCACCACCTGCAGAACCACTCCTTTATTGGGGGTGTCTTGCTAATTGCCTATAATTTCCACCTGTTGTCTATTCCATTTGCACAACAGCATGTGAAATGTATTGTCAATCAGTGTTGCTTCCTAAGTGGACAGTTTGATTTCACCGAAGTGTGATTGACTTGGAGTTACATTGTGTTGTTTAAGTGTTCCCTTTATTTTTTTGAGCAGTGTATATAAATATTTTTTTGCATCAAAGCTGACATATCGTTTAGAATAGAAAGATGAGTTGTGAGATAGACCAACAAAGGAAAGAATGATCAGGTGATCAATGTCCGTCATATAGCCTATTTGTCAGGTCCGGTGGAGAGATTGGTAATGTTATAAGGATTGGAGATAATGTTATAAGGATTGGAGAGAGAAAGATCACAAATTCTACAGCACTACAGCATAGTCATATCTTAAGTGTAAAATGAACACTGACTCAATAATTCATGCCTTCTGGGAGTGCAGTAAAGTCCAAAAGTTATGGGCAGAGTTAGAAAGCTGTCTGTCAGAAGTTTTACAAAGTAAGTTTACTTTTAATCCGTCTATTGGCGTTTTTCAAGACATGACATATGAGGGTGTGGTGAAATACCTAATGGGTTGGACAATATTATTTTCGTCACTTATATTGAAGAAGCCCCTACTGAAATACTGGAAGTCAAATGATACTCCAGCGTTAAGAGAACAGAATAATTTAATATTTTATTTAAATATTGAAAAAAATCTGTCTACAGACAGAAACAACAAAACACAATCTGAAGTCATATGGGGCTTACAAGCATTGGAAACAACATTGGGTGTGGATGCGGTAGAAACGTGGGTCTGAGCAAGCGTGATGTCATTAATGTTTGTTGAAATGTATGGATACGTTAAGTTGTTTATTGTTTTATCGAGGTATGTTTTTGTTTATTGTCCAAAAAAGTACAATTACATTTTTTTTTTTTTACGGATATCTGAAGACTCAGCCCTTTTTATCAGAGCAGCTAACATTAGGCTTACCAAATGGAACCCTATTCCCTATATAGTGCACTACTTTTGACCAGGCCCATAGTTTCTCTACAACTACAAAAAGGCCATTTGTGTCAGAAAGCAATCTCCGTTTCCTCTGACACTGACATGCTGGCACACTCAGATTGAGAAATGTAAGGGTCAATGATTGGCCATCTTTTTACACACACACACACACACACACACACACACACACACACACACACACACACACACACACACACACACACACACACACACACACACACACACACACACACACGTTCATGATGAGTTCCCATTCAAAACACCTTACATTTTACGCAGATGGAACATTGTGTTACCCTGATATTGCAACCAAAGGGCACCAACCCAGTCCTAGTCATTCCTAACCAAAGACATTTTCCACATCTGCATGATGACATACTGTGTAAAGCAATGTATAAAGTAATGACAATTCCTGCAGAGAGTTAAAAAAAACACACAAAAAAACTATTTCAAGATTAAATATTCCCCCACTTTGTACCATGTAATACATTGTTACATTTGATTGACTAACCGGGTACCCTCCATTCAGCAGTATTAGTCTCTTTCCTTTACAACATGAAGGTCGCTCCTCTATTTGCTCGCTGCAAATGTCATACTTGCTTTAATGAGAGAGGTGCACTGTTCAGCCACAATGGAAGCTTTTCAGCTAGATTAAATGTATCACCATACACAAAGTATTTTTTTTATCCTTACTCCTGCCCCTATTGTGACACAGTGGTTGTCTAGAAGAGACGCTTGTATCTGAAAAACATGGTTAAGGAGATCAGCATCAAAGAGAGGGGTGGTTTTGTGTGACTTGCAGGAGAGTCTCGCTTCGGATTTCAACCTGCAACACAGAGGTGTTGTCTTACCTGATTTCTATTCATTCACACAATGAGCAGACCTCCTCTTTCCCAGTAACCAGAGTCCAGACCAGACTTTTGTTTTCCCGTTCATCCGATATGTGCATGTTGCTTCCTTCAGAACACGGCCATGGACCACCGCCAGACGCTGGATTTCGCAGCTATCTATTTTCTTTGTCTGAACTGTGTACGTTCCAAGAAACCATTTTAGATAAATGCTTAGGCCTAACCACCCCTTGCGCATTACACTTTCTTTCTCATGATATGTCAATGCCTCACCTTGTTACAGTGTATTAAATTGTACCCCGTAATTCTCTTGTCAGACTCCAGAAGCCACAAATGAGCAGTTGGATCAGAGAGGGAGCACATTTTGGTTCATGTTGTCCATCAGCTCACAGACTGTTATGTCTGCCCGTGTACTGTACCTGTGGAGCTATGGGGGTTGTTTCTACTGCACTTGGCGATCATAACAGAACAAGTGATCATGATGCTCGTGTATTTTATTATTATTTGTATTATTATTATTATCTGTTTGCAGGGTGTGTGTGTGTGTGTGTGTGTGTGTGTGTGTGTGTGTGTGTGTGTGTGTGTGTGTGTGTGTGTGTGTGTGTGTGTGTGTGTGTGTGTGTGTCTGTGTGTGTGAGAGAGAGAGACAGGGAAGAAACATGATGATACTAGTGTATATTGTCTTGTTTCATGATGTTATATCATGTGTTGTTTTCAGGGTTTCTTCCTGACGGTGTCCCCAGAGTCAATCCTGAAGGTGGCGAAGCACGCCTCTGAAAACAACAAGATCTTTAGCCTGAACCTCTCGGCTCCCTTCATCAGCCAGTTCTTCAAGGAGGCCATGATGAAGGTCATGCCGTACGTCGACATCTTGTTTGGCAACGAGACGGTGAGTGAAATGGGCCATTGTTCAAAGGCCTTCCCACTGGATTAATGTATTCTGTTTACACAGTTCAACAACACATTATTCTGGTTTAGTGAGAGAGCATTTGAGTGTGTTTGTAAGCTGCCCAGTGCTGTTCACTACTACAGGAACAATTCCAACTATGCTACACATTCCAGTAAGGTAAGAACTGACGGCTGGCTGTGGTTGCGTAACGTGTTTTTCAAAGCGACTTATTGAGCTAGAGAGATGGAAAAAGTTTGGCAGTTTGAGCATTATGTCTTTACATCTGGCACATTCACAGACATTTTAATTGATGTCCCTTGTCCCTGTCAAATAAATACATATCATGTCCTCTCACCTTGTTGAAAGGAAAATTGTGTACACTGTCCATGGAATTAGTACATGCATTATTAGACGTTTAAATGAATGCTATCTAGCCATTGAGTCTCAAAGAATATAACTTAAAAATGCTTCATGAGCTAAGTTCTACTGTCATACACCTGTAAACGATGTAATTGCCTGTTGCAATGGAATCAATAGAATAGTGCCAAAAGTGTAAAGCTCACCCACCTGACATTCCAGGATGTCTAAAGCTTGGGGTTAACAGCGGAGCTGAAGACACACTGCACCTACGGGGGGAGTGCTTTGGACTGCCTCCCCGTCCCCCGTCTTCCCCACTACCCCCTACTGCTAAAGCTACTAAACATACAGGGCCTTGTTTGGATGGAGATGCAGTCCACAGACTCGAGGAGGAAGTGGAGGATACCATCTCAACATCAGACTCAGTATTTATTGCTTTAGCTGACTTCACCCCTACTTCTCGTAATTGCGGAAAGGAATCATTCTATTAGGTTGCATTGCAAATTGGCAGCTTATTCATATTCCCTATGGGGCCTGGTCAAAGGTTGCAGTTCACAACCCCATAGGGAATATGAATAAGCTATAGGAATAAGGTGCCATTTGGGATGCATGCAGCCTACATTTTGCAAATGTTATTTATTTTCGGGTGGGTGGGTGTTAGCTAGCCACTGTAACACTACTGGTTAAGGTATGTTACCCACGCCACCAGTCATTACATTTTAATGACGGTGGATAATTATAACGTTAGCTTGTGTTGAAAGAGCTGTGCAATGGTGTTTGTGAGACAATGCTGTTACAATGTTCTGTGGAACAAGTGAAGGAAGTTTCCCTACTGTACAGCAGCTCCAGTAAACATCATCCCTTGTTATGGTTGCAAAAGTCTGGTAACTTTCACAAAAATTCCCAGCTTTACCAGAAATCCCAGTGGGAGGATTAACTCCCTGCATATTTTCTCCTGATTCTGAGAATCCTCTAACTCGGATTTCTTCAAAACCTAGGAATTTTCCAACCCTATGCTTTAAAGACCTTAAAGGAAGTAGAAGAGTTCCTCTTTGAGTGTTTTGACACCTCTTGGGCAGTTGGCCCCCTCTATGTCAAACTGTTGATGGAGTGGAGTGTACAGGAGTGACTGCTCATATGGCTAGACCGTGGCCTCCTGTGGTGCGTTGCAGTGGGGAGCCAGTCAGGGTTGGAGCTGTTTGGCGGTCATGCATGGTGCATGATGAGTGACAGGCAACAGTACTGCCTCAGCCATAAAACACACACACTTTTTCATGCATCTGACCATAGCACCGCCTGGAGTTTGATAAACGGCATTGGCACTTGAATTGGAACCGGTGCT
Organism: Salvelinus fontinalis; assembly: GCF_029448725.1. Taxonomy (NCBI): domain Eukaryota; kingdom Metazoa; phylum Chordata; class Actinopteri; order Salmoniformes; family Salmonidae; genus Salvelinus; species Salvelinus fontinalis. The sequence continues at coordinate 72,326,580 of NC_074665.1, forward strand.
TTTTGGTCAGTGTCGAAAAATGGAAGCATAGGAAGAAAATGAGCTCGTATCTATGTGGTAAAATATGGTGCTGCATATTTGACGTTAGTGGGATATTTTGCTTGATGTTATATGGGGTACATTTACATTTGACATTTTAGTAATTTAGCAGATGCTCTTATCCAGAGCAACTTACATTAAGTGCATTCATCTTAAAGATAGCTAGGTGAGACAACAACATATCACAGTCAACTATACCTGACACGAACATTCCATTCCAAATAAACAATGGATATATAGCATTTTGCACACAAAAAAATCAAAAAATGTAATACACATCTAAAATCTATGCATAAAAAAATCGCAGAACAGTAAAAGTTTACAAATACGTGAAGTTACCCATAAGCAATCATTTCTGATGGAAAACAAAAAAAATGGGGGATAAATTGGGGGATATAGCAATTTGCAAGATTTATTTTATACAACCTTTTTTGCTCATCTTCATCAAGGGTTCCACTAATGATGGGCCTGACTGTATGCCTATAGATTTATATACTATTTGCATATGTTTGTCTCAGTGCCTTGTATGTAAGGGATAAACATCCACATACTGAACATTATAATAGATGCCATTTATCCAAAGCAACTTAGCCATGTGTTCATACATTTTACATATGGGTGGTGCTGGGAATCGAACCCACTACCCTGGCATTACAAGCGCCATGCTCAACTAACTGAGCTACAAAGGACCATTAACTTTGAAATAATGGACAACGCAGTCGGACGAGACGGAGCCGAGGCCCTTAGTGTAGTTCATTTTTTGAAGGTAATGTACAAAAAAGAGACATGTATCCCGTTTATACCACAGTTGCCAACAAACAATTCTAAAGCACACATTTACCGGCAGAAATAACATGTTTTCAATGATACTTTACTTTTGATAAGTTAATTCATACTTTCTCGTCTTTCCACAAAATCTGGTTGTTAGTTCTATCCCTGTTGATAGAACTAACAACATTCTTTCTGTTCTACAGACATGGACGCGACCTAGTCGTTTGTTCATTTTTATTCGGTTGCCATGCTGTCTGGCAAGTGCCAACGTTCTTATCCCTTACTTGCTAGCAAGCCAACTCAGGCTAACACAGTCATGTCAATCTATGCAGCCAAAATAACAGCAATGTAGCTGCATTTGCATTTGTTTAAACTGTTTTTGAGTGACATTCATTTGGATACTTCCATAACAATGAGCTGTAATGCTCGATTTCGCCTGGCATAGAACAGTTTGCCTTCTAGTTAGGACACTGTTCATTACGAGGAGATTGCATTGCATATCAAACACTAGGCTAGCTAAATAGTTTGTTGCTAGCAAACCTGTCAATAGGACAACCAAATTCAACAATATCAGTTGCTTAAAAAAGCTGGTCAAACTAGAAAGATATGGGAGGATTTGACAGCATAGAAGTGTGTGTGTGAGATTGTGCCCTAGGAGATTGTGCTGCTGTAACTCTATCCTGCTGCTACTTGTTTGAGCCTTGGCATCACACAGCCCTGACTGGCCTATCATAGACAGTTTCTCTCTCTCTCTCTCTCTCTCCCTCTCTCTCTCTCCCTCTCTCTCTCTCTCTCTCTCTCTCTCCTGTAATTACTGCCCTTTTTGGGACATAGTGTAGTTAGTGTCTGACTCTGCTCTGTTCTGCTGTTATCCCCCCACACACTCTAAACCAGAGAGCTGTCAGTCTCTTTTACACTTCCTGTGTGTCTGCGGCTGGGGGCCACTGACATAAAGCTAGACAGTGGATGGTGAGGTTAGAGAGATGGAGGTGTGAGTGCATACAGTCACACATCAGACAGTGCTGCCTGCTCCACTTGATTGGCAAACATAGTGTGATAACCTGGCAACAGCAAAGGCCTAATTAAGTCCTCTTCTCCCTTCTCTCTCTTTCTCCTTCTCTCTTTCTTTCTCTCTTCCTCCCCTTACTTCTTATCCCCTCCTCTCCTCCCCTCCTCTCCTCTCTCTCTCCTGACTAGCTACCTAACATGAAGCCATCCAGGGCATTACCATTCCTCTCCGTTTAATAGCCACAGCTAATTCGTTTCCAATGAGGGAGTCATTACCACCTGAAAAAATTGACCATATGCCAGAGGATTCTTTCGCCAATAAAATGATCAGATAATTTGGTTTTGCCGTTTGAGCATACCGACGAGATAAACCACACAATGGAGTCGAAGGAGGGAAAGGGAAAGGGAAAAGGATTGGGCAATTAGGCTAACATTAGCCTTGGATTTATATTGTGGGAATTTTGGTGTGGGCCTATTCCCTATATAGTACACTACTTTGTACCAGAGCCCTATGGACCCTCGTAAAAAAAAGTTGTGAACTAAAAAGGGAATAGGGTGTAATGTGGGACGCATTTAGACATATCATAGATAGAGAAATGGAACGATTAATTGAGACAGAATTAATCACCCTGACTGATGTTTCCTTAAGCTACGATGATTCATAGCAGTTCAATTTAGATTGCTTCTAGTAATTGGGGCATTTTTGTTCAGACCTAAATATGGGCAGCAAGATGAAGAAAACGGTAACATAGAAGTAAAACGGTTTTAACAGTTTAAAATAACGTTCTTCCCTCATACAACAAACTGCAATGCTAATACAGATGAAGAGGCTTTAGGATTATACCCCACAGCCAATTTCAATTTCTCCCATTTTCTTCTTTTCCTTGGCATCACACAGCCTTGCTTATCATAGACAGCCTCCACCTCTTCCTTTCCCCTCCCTCCCTCCCTCCCTCCCTCCCTCCCTCCCTCCCTCCCTCCCTCCCTCCCTCCCTCCGTCATTTACTTTATAGGCCTATAGCCCATCTGCCCCATACGGGGAGCTCCTTCCAGCCCTGTCCAATCCATTCAACACCTCCACTCTCCTCTGCTCTCAGGAGGAGCTTATTTATGTGGGCAAAGGCCCATCTTCCAAACGACAAACGAGAAGCCACCAACCATTGTAATTGAATACTCAATAGGCAATCCATTTAAAAAAAGTGGGATAGCATATTGCTAACATATTAATATACCCTGCCCTGGCGAAGGAACCATCATCATTCTAGTGTTCAAGCTGTTTTTAAAGAGCATTTAGCCCAAGTGCTCCCAAGTTCCTGGGGCTATAAAAAGAGGAAATGACTTATTTTTTATTTTTCTTCTTCTTCTTTCGCCTCTGTTGTAGTTCCTATGTTATGAATGTTTCCCCACATAATATTGTCTGTGTGGTTGATCTTGATTATTTTCCCATCCATCCATCCCCCAGCCCAGCCCTTCTGTTATCGGGGTGGAGGAATAGAAGTAGTTCTACAGAAGGTTATTGTCATGAAAATCTCCTAAGGTGTTTTGACCCCAGCCCTGTTCTCTCTCTCTCATCCTCCATCTGTTGTTTACGAATCATGTGAAAAATCTGATTTGATTTGGAACCAAAACTTTTCTATTGGTTCCATTGCAACAGGCAAGTCATCAACTTATTCACAGCCAAAGTATTTTTAATAATTTCAAACAGTACTTGAACCCAGGTCGGATAGATATATGGCCATGGTGTTTCTCTTCTCCAACATCTCTAGCAATATGATTCATCATCCTGGCTTTGTTTGTTTGATGGACTGCTAGGGGGCCTGTGGCTGAGAGAGAGGGAGAGGGAGAGCAAGAGGGAGTGAGAGAGAGAATTTTCCATTGACAGCTCACCCACAACGGTCTGGAGATGTGCCTCTTAGCTTGGGGAAAATATCCTGTGGGTCAGCCGGCCGGTCAGTCAGTCTCACTGGCGAAAACAAAGAGATGTGGAAGACAGATTAACTTAACTGAAACACCCTTCTCTTTTAAAGCTCCTCTCTCTCTCTCTCACTGTTACTAGCCGGCCTCCACTCAGTACCCTACCCTGAACTTAGACTGCTGCCCTATGTAGAGTCGTGGCCAAAAGTTTTGAGAATGACACAAATATTAATTTCCACAAAGTTTGCTGCTTCAGTGTCTTTAGATATTTTTGTCAGATGTTACTATGGAATACTGAAGTATAATTACAAGCATTTCATAAGTATCAAAGGCTTTTATTGACAATTACATGAAGTTGATGCAAAGAGTCAATATTTGCAGTGTTGACCCTTCTTTTTCAAGACTTCTGCAATCTGCCCTGGCATACTGTCAGTTAACTTCTGGGCCACATCCTGACTGATGGCAGCCCATTCTTGCATAATCAATGCTTGGTGTTTGTCAGAATTTGTGGGTTTTTGTTTGTCCACCCGCCTCTTGAGGATTGACCACAAGTTCTCAATGGGATTAAGGTCTGGGGAGTTTCCTGGCCATGGACCCAAAGTATTGATGTTTTGTTCCCCGAGCCACTTAGTTGTCACTTTTGCCTTGTGGCAAGGTGCTCCATCATGCTTGAAAAGGCATTGTTCGTCACCAAACTGTTCCTGGATGGTTGGGAGAAGTTGTTCTTGGAGGATGTGTTGGTACCATTCTTTATTCATGGCTGTGTTCTTAGGCAAAAATTGTGAGTGAGCCCACTCCCTTTGCTGAGAAGCACCCCCACACATGAATGGTCTCAGGATGCTTTACTGTTGTCATGAATCAGGACTGATGGTAGCGCTCACCTTGTCTTCTCCGGACTAGCTTTTTTCCGGATGCCCCAAACAATCGGAAAGGGGATTCATCAGAGAAAATGACTTTACCCCAGTCCTCAGCAGTCCAATCCCTGTATCTTTTGCAGAATATCAGCCTGTCCCTGATGTTTTTCCTTGAGAGAAGGGGCTTTTTTGCTGCCCTTCTTGACACCAGGCCATCCTCCAAAAGTCTTTGCCTCAATGTGAGTGCAGATGCACTCACACCTGCCTGCTGCCGTTTCTGAGCAAGCTCTGTACTGGTGGGGCCCCGATCAACTTTATGAGACGGTCCTGGCGCTTGCTGGAATTTCTTGGGCGCCATGAAGCCTTCTTCACAACAATTGAACCGCTGTCCTTGAAGTTCTTGATGATCCGATAAATGGTTGATTTAGGTGCAATCTTACTGGCAGCAATATCCTTGCCTGTGAAGCCCTTTGTGTGCAAAGCAATGATGACGGCACGTGTTTCCTTGCAGGTAACCATGATTGATAGAGGAAGAACAATGATTCCAAGCACCACCCTCCTTTTGAAGCTTCCAGTCTATTATTCGAACTCAATCACCATGACAGAGTGATCTCCAGCCTTGTCCTCGTCAACACTCACACCTGTGTTAACGAGAGAATCACTGACATGATGTCAGCTGGTCCTTTTGTGGCAGGTCTGAAATGCAGTGGAAATGTTTTTTGGGATTTAGTTAATTTGCATGTGACTTTGCAATTAATTGTAATTCATCTGATCACTCTTCATAACATTCTGGAGTATTGGCTGTGTGTTTCGGGTCGTTGTCATGCTGGAAGACCCAGCCACGACCCATCTTCAATGCTCTTACTGAGAGAAGGAGGTTGTTGGCCAAGATCTCGTGATACATGGCCCCATCCATCCTCCCCTCAATATGGTGCAGTCGTCCTGTCCCCTTTGCAGAAAAGCATCCCCACAATAAGTTGGGTGAATTTTGTCCCATTCCTCCTGACAGAGCTGCTATAACTGTGTCAGGTTTGTAGTCCTCCTTGCTCACACACGCTTTTTCAGTTCTGCCCACAAATGTTCTAAGCCATTTTGCCACAACTTTGGAAGTATATACATATATATATATTTCCTAATGTTTTGTATACTCAGTGTAATATATATTTATAGTATACAAATATATATTTATATATTACACTGAGTATACAAATATATATATATATATATATATATATATTACACTGAGTATACAAAACATTAGGAAATAAACACATATATATATATATGGTACATTTCTGGGATCTTTTATTTCAAAAATATGAAACATGAGACCAACACTTTATTTTTATTTTTTATTCTACCTTTATTTAACCAGGTAGGCTAGTTGAGAACAAGTTCTCATTTGCAACTGCGACCTGGCCAAGATAAAGCATAGCAATTCGGACACATTTACATTACATTTACATTTAAGTCATTTAGCAGACGCTCTTATCCAGAGCGACTTACAAATTGGTGCATTCACCTTATGACATCCAGTGGAACAGCCACTTTACAATAGTGCATCTAAATCTTTTAAGGGGGGGGGGGTGTCTGAAGGATTGCTTTATCCTATCCTAGGTATTCCTTAAAGAGGTGGGGTTTCAGGTGTCTCCGGAAGGTGGTGATTGACTCCGCTGTCCTGGCGTCGTGAGGGAGTTTGTTCCACCATTGGGGTGCCAGAGCAGCGAACAGTTTTGACTGGGCTGAGCGGGAACTGTACTTCCTCAGTGGTAGGGAGGCGAGCAGGCCAGAGGTGGATGAACGCAGTGCCCTTGTTTGGGTGTAGGGCCTGATCAGAGCCTGAAGGTACTGAGGTGCCGTTCCCCTCACAGCTCCGTAGGCAACCACCATGGACTTGTAGCGGATGCGAGCTTCAACTGGAAGCCAGTGGAGAGAGCGGAGGAGCGGGGTGACGTGAGAGAACTTGGGAAGGTTGAACACCAGACGGGCTGCGGCGTTCTGGATGAGTTGTAGGGGTTTAATGGCACAGGCAGGGAGCCCAGCCAACAGCGAGTTGCAGTAATCCAGACGGGAGATGACAAGTGCCTGGATTAGGACCTGCGCCGCTTCCTGTGTGAGGCAGGGTCGTACTCTGCGGATGTTGTAGAGCATGAACCTACAGGAACGGGCCACCGCCTTGATGTTAGTTGAGAACGACAGGGTGTTGTCCAGGATCACGCCAAGGTTCTTAGCGCTCTGGGAGGAGGACACAATGGAGTTGTCAACCGTGATGGGGAGTTCACGGAACGGGCAGTCCTTCCCCGGGAGGAAGAGCAGCTCCGTCTTGCCGAGGTTCAGCTTGAGGTGGTGATCCGTCATCCACACTGATATGTCTGCCAGACATGCAGAGATGTGATTCGCCACCTGGTCATCAGAAGGGGGAAAGGAGAAGATTAATTGTGTGTCGTCTGCATAGCAATGATAGGAGAGACCATGTGAGGTTATGACAGAGCCAAGTGACTTGGTGTATAGCGAGAATAGGAGAGGGCCTAGAACAGAGCCCTGGGGGACACCAGTGGTGAGAGCGCGTGGTGAGGAGACAGATTCTCGCCACGCCACCTGGTAGGAGCGACCTGTCAGGTAGGACGCAATCCAAGCGTGGGCCGCGCCGGAGATGCCCAACTCGGAGAGGGTGGAGAGGAGGAGCTGATGGTTCACAGTATCGAAGGCAGCCGATAGGTCTAGAAGGATGAGAGCAGAGGAGAGAGAGTTAGCTTTAGCAGTGCGGAGCGCCTCCGTGATACAGAGAAGAGCAGTCTCAGTTGAATGACTAGTCTTGAAACCTGACTGATTTGGATCAAGAAGGTCATTCTGAGAGAGATAGCAGGAGAGCTGGCCAAGGACGGCACGTTCAAGAGTTTTGGAGAGAAAAGAAAGAAGGGATACTGGTCTGTAGTTGTTGACATCGGAGGGATCGAGTGTAGGTTTTTTCAGAAGGGGTGCAACTCTCGCTCTCTTGAAGACGGAAGGGACGTAGCCAGCGGTCAAGGATGAGTTGATGAGCGAGGTGAGGTAAGGGAGAAGGTCTCCGGAAATGGTCTGGAGAAGAGAGGAGGGGATAGGGTCAAGCGGGCAGTTTGTTGGGCGGCCGGCCGTCACAAGACGCGAGATTTCATCTGGAGAGAGAGGGGAGAAAGAGGTCAGAGCACAGGGTAAGGCAGTGTGAGCAGAACCAGCGGTGTCGTTTGACTTAGCAAACGAGGATCGGATGTCGTCGACCTTCTTTTCGAAATGGTTGACGAAGTCGTCTGCAGAGAGGGAGGAGGGGGGAGGATTCAGGAGGGAGGAGAAGGTGGCAGAGAGCTTCCTAGGGTTAGAGGCAGATGCTTGGAATTTATAGTGGTAGAAAGTGGCTTTAGCAGCAGAGACAGAAGAGGAAAATGTAGAGAGGAGGGAGTGAAAGGATGCCAGGTCCGCAGGGAGGCCAGTTTTCCTCCACATACAACAACACAGAGTTACACATGGAATAAACAAAACATACAGTCAATAATACAGTAGAAAAAAGAAAACAAAAAGTCTATATACAGTGAGTGCAAATGAGGTAAGATAAGGGAGTTAAAGGCAATAAATAGGCCATGGTGGCGAAGTAATTACAATATAGCAATTAAACACTGGAATGGTAGATGTGCAGAAGATGAATGTGCAAGTAGAGGTACTGGGGTGCAAAGGAGCAAGATAAATAAATAAATACAGTATGGGGATGAGGTAGATAGATGGGCTGTTTACAGATGGGCTATGTACAGGTGCAGTGATCTGTGAGCTGCTCTGACAGCTGGTTCTTAAAGCTAGTGAGGGAGATATGAGTCTCCAGCTTCAGTGATTTTTGCAATTCGATCCAGTCATTGGCAGCAGAGAACTGGAAAGAAAGGCGACCAAAGGAGGAATTGGCTTTGGGGGTGACCAGTGAGATATACCTGCTGGAGCGCGTGCTACGAGTGGGTGCTGCTATGGTGACCAGTGAGCTGAGATAAGGCGGGGTTTTACCTAGCAGAGACTTGTAGATAACCTGTAGCCAGTGGGTATGGCGACGAGTATGAAGCGAGGGCCAACCAACGTACAGGTCGCAGTGGTGGGTAGTGTATGGGGCTTTGGTGACAAAACGGATGGCACTGTGATAAACTGCATCCAATTTGTTGAGTAGAGTGTTGGAGGCTATTTTATAGATGACATCGCAAGTCGATGACATCGCAAGTCGCGGATCGGTAGGATGGTCAGTTTTACGAGGGTATGTTTGGCAGCATGAGTGAAGGATGCTTTGTTGCGAAATAGGAAGCCAATTCGAGATTTCATTTTGGATTGGAGATGTTTAATGTGAGTCTGGAAGGAGAGTTTACAGTCTAGCCAGACACCTAGGCATTTGTAGTTGTCCACTTATTCTAAGTCAGAGCCGTCCAGAGTAGTGATGCTGGACGGGCGGGTAGGTGCGGGCAGTGATCGATTGAATAGCATGTATTTAGTTTTACTTGTATTTAAGAGCAATTGGAGGCCACGGAAGGAGAGTTGTATGGCATTGAAGCTCGTCTGGAGGTTAGTTAACACAGTGTCCAAAGAGGGGCCAGAAGTATACAGAATGGTGTCGTCTGCTTAGAGGTGGATCAGAGACTCACCAGCAGCAAGAGCGACATCATTGATGTATACAGAGAAGAGAGTCGGTCCAAGAATTGAACCCTGTGGCACCCCCATAGAGACTGCCAGAGGTCCGGACAACAGACCCTCCGATTTGACACACTGAACTCTATCAGAGAAGTAGTTGGTGAACCAGGCGAGGCAATCATTTGAGAAACCAAGGCTGTCGAGTCTGCCGATGAGGATGTGGTGATTGACAGAGTCGAAAGCCTTGGCCAGGTCAATGAATACGGCTGCACAGTATTGTTTCTTATCGATGGCGGTTAAGATATCGTTTAGGACCTTGAAGCGTGGCTGAGGTGCACCCATGACCAGCACTGAAACCAGATTGCATAGCGGAGAAGGTATGGGATTCGAAATGGTCGGTAATCTGTTTGTTGACCTGGCTTTCAAAGACCTTAGAAAGGCAGGGTAGGATAGATATAGGTCTGTAGCAGTTTGGGTCAAGAATGTCCCCCCCTTTGACGAGGGGGATGACCGCAGCTGCTTTCCAATCTTTGGGAATCTCAGACGACACGAAAGAGAGGTTGAACAGGCTAGTAATAGGGGTGGCAACAATTTCAGCAGATCATTTTAGAAAGAAAGGGTCCAGATTATCTAGCCCGGCTGATTTGTAGGGGTCCAGATTTTGCCGCTCTTTCAGAACATCAGCTGACTGGATTTGGGTGAAGGAGAAATGGGGAAGGCTTGGGCGAGTAGCTGTGGGGGGTGCAGTGCTGTTGACCAGGGTAGGGGTAGCCAGGTGGAAAGCATGGCCAGCCGTAGAAAAATGCTTACTGAAATTCTCAATTCTAGTGGATTTGTCGGTGGTGACAGTGTTTCCTATCTTCAGTGCAGTGGGAAGCTTGGAACAGATGTTCTTATTCTCCATGGACTTTACAGTGTCCCAGAACTTTTGGGGGTTTGTGTTGCAGGGAGCAAATTTCTGCTTGAAAAAGCTAGTCTTGGCTTTTCTAACTGCCTGTGTATATTTGTTCCTAACTTCCCTGAAAAGTTGCATGTGACGGGGGCTATTTAATGCTAATGCAGAACGCCACAGGATGTTTTTGTGCTGGTCAAGGGCAGACAGGTCTGGAGTGAACCAAGGACTATATCTATTCCTAGTTCTACATTTTTTGAATGGGGCATGCACTTTTAAAGAATAACCAGGCATCCTCTACTGACAGGATGAGGTCAATGTCATTCCAGGATACCCCGGCCAGGTCGATTAGAAAGGCCTGCTCGCAGAATTGTTTTAGGGAGCGTTTGACAGTGATGAGGGGTGGTCGTTTGATCGCAGACCCAGTACGGATGCAGGCATTTATGTGTTGTATGTATATTTTAGTTAGTGTATGTATATGTGTGTATGTGGCATTCAGACTGCACAATATTTGGCTTAGCCCAGTGCTACGAACATACAGTATGAAAAGCCCTGTAATACAGTGCAGTTCGAATAGGACTTCAATACTTTTGTTAATGGATTTTTTAAAACCTTTATATATCCAGGAAGTCCCATTGAGGTCAGAAGACATATTTTACAAGGGAGACCTGGCCATGAGGACAACTCAATTAAAACATCATCCACCCACAGTCCTGTACTGTACATCCAAAGTTTATCTCTCTCTGGGCTCTTGCCTGTCTGTTTGAGAGTCATAATGGCACTTTGGTAGCCAGCATGTCTCAAGCATTCACCAGAGGAGCTCAGACTAACCACTGTAATCCGCAGTTGAGGGGCCGGCTCCCGGATCTCCAGGATTGAATAGGGTTAAAAGAGGCGTCTGTAGTGTTCTCTGTGGTGGTAGTGCCACGGAAACCCAGAGAGAGACCTGTAGAGCATGTTAACAAGTAGGCTGACACACACAAACACGTCAAGAGACAGACACGCAAGCATGTACACACAAATACACACACACTCTATAATGTGAGGGGCTCACCGCAGAGGGAGTCCTGTGAAGGAGAAGTAATTATAGAAGTAAGAGGAGATATGAGGAGATACTGCTGGGAGCAGATCAATAGATGCCTGAGCTCAGCTGGCTTCTGAAGCCAGTGTTTGTCTGTCACAGCAGGAGAAGAAGAGAAGAGTACAGAAGGAGTGCAGGATGTCAGCTTGTTGCTACTGTAGAAGGCTGTAATATTCTCTATACACAGTGCCTTGCAAAATTATTCATCCCCCTTGGTGTTTTTCCTATTTTGTTGCATTACAAGCTGTAATTTAACTTTATTTTTATTTTGACTTCATGTAATGAACAAACAAAAAATATTCCAAATTGGTGAAATGAAATGGTGGAAAAGAACTTGTTTAGATCTTTAAAAAAAATGTTTTAACTGCATGCATATGTATTCATCCTCTTTGTTATGAAGCCCCTAAATAAGATCTGGTGCAACCAATTAAGAAGAAAAAGAAATGCACACCTATTTAATCGAGGTGCTGGGTAGCGTAGTAGAAAACTTGAAAATAAGTTAGGAGCTCAGATGCTAGGAGCTCAGATGCTAGGAGCTCAGATGCTAGGAGCTCAGATGCTAGGAGCTCAGATGCTAGGAGCTCAGATGCTAGGAGCTCAGATGCTAGGAGCTCAGATGCTAGGAGCTCAGATGCTAGGAGCTCAGATGCTAGGAGCTCAGATGCTAGGAGCTCAGATGCTAGGAGCTCAGATGCTAGGAGCTCAGATGCTAGGAGCTCAGATGCTAGGAGCTCAGATGCTAGGAGCTCAGATGCTAGGAGCTCAGATGCTAGGAGCTCAGATGCTAGGAGCTCAGATGCTAGGAGCTCAGATGCAAAAATGTAATATCCAACGTTTCGACAGCTAAGCTGTCTTCATCAGGGTATAATCACAAACACTGCGGGATGACTCGTTTATATAGTGTCAAAAGACACACAGGTGTCTGTAATCATGGCCAAAAGTGGCCTAATATCATTGGTTAATTCTCAAATATTAAAATGGCATACAAAGAACAGCATACAAAAAACAAATGGATAGCATACGATCATAGATTCATTTTAGACTACACAGGCTTACAAACAATTACAATGGCAAAGTCACAATAATCACAAGAATGGCTTCAGATCAAAGTCTACGTTGAGACCAAATGGAGCAAGGGTGTTTAAGTTAAAGATCCAGGCAGCCTCTCGTTTTAACAATAAATTATCAAGGTTACCCCCTCTCCTAGGGAGGGTGACATGTTCGAAGCCAATATAACGCAGAGACGAAATCGAATGGCCTGCTTCCAAAAAGTGGGCCGCAACTGGGTAAGTCAAGTTTTTGCACCTGATGGTGCTACGATGCTCTGAGATACGTACTTTTAATTCACGCTTTGTTTTACCCACATAATTTTTACCACAAGGACAAGTTATAAGATAAATAACTGCCTTAATGGAACACGTAATAACACCTTTGATTGGGATCGATTTCCCTGTTTGTGGGTTTTCTGGTGCAACCAATTACCTTCATAAGTCACATAATTAGTTAAATAAAGTCCACCTGTGTGCAATCTAAGTGTCACATGATCTCAGTATATATACACCTGTTCTGAAAGGCCCCAGAGTCTGCAACACCACTCAGCAAGGGGTACCACCAAGCAAGCGGCATCATGAAGATCAAGGAGCTCTCAAAACAAGTCAGGGACAAAGTTGTGGAGCAGTACAGATCAGGGTTGAGTTATAAAGAAATTCAGAAACTGTGAACATCCCACAGAGCACCATTAAATCCATTATTAAAAAATTGAAATAATATGGCACCACAACAAACCTTCCAAGAGAAGGCCGCCCACCAAAACTCACGGACCAGGCAAGGAGGGCATTAATCAGAGAGGCAACAAAGAGACCAAAGATAACCCTGAAGGAGCTGCAAAACTCCACAGCGGAGATTAAAGTATCTGTCCATGTCTCCCGGGTGGCACAGTGGTCTAGGGCACTGCATCGCAGTGCTAGCTGCGCCACCAGAGTCTCTGGGTTCGCGCCCAGGCTCTGTCGTAGCCGGCCGCGACCGGGAGGTCCGTGGGGCGACGCACAATTGGGCTAGCGTCATCCGGGTTAGGGAGGGTTTGTCCGGTAGGGATATCCTTGTCTCATCGCGCTCCAGCGACTCCTGTGGCGGGCCGGGCGCAGTGCGCGCTAACCAAGGGGGCCAGGTGTACGGTGTTTCCTCCGACACATTGGTGCGGCTGGCTTCCGGGTTGGAGGCGCTCTGTGTTAAGAAGCAGTGCGGCTTGGTTGGGTTGTGCTTCGGAGGACGCGTGGCTTTCGACCTTCGTCTCACCCGAGCCCGTACGGGAGTTGTAGCGATGAGACAAGATAGTAATTACTAGCGATTGGATACCACGAAAATTGGGTAGAAAAGGGGATAAAATTTTAAAAAATACAAAAAAATAATAAGTATCTGTCCATAGGACCACTTTAAGGCATACATTCCACAGAGCTGGGCTTTACAGAAGAGTGTCCAGAAAAAAGCCATTGCTTAAAGAAAGAAATAAGGAAACACGTTTGGTGTTCGCCAAAAGGCATGTGGTAGACTCCCCAAACATATGGAAGAAAGTACTCTGGTCAGATGAGAATATGAGCTTTTTGGCCATCAAGGAAAACGCCATGTCTGGCGCAAACCCAACACCTGTCATCACCCCTAGAATACCATCCCCACAGTGAAGCATGGTGGTGGCAGCATCATGCTGTGGGTATGTTTTTCATCGGCAAGGACTGGGAAACTGGTCAGAATTGAAGGAATGGTGGATGGTGCTAAATACAGGGAAATTACTGAGGGAAACCTGTTTCAGTCTTCCATTTGAGGCTGGGACGGAGGTTCACCTTAAAGCAGGACAATGACCCTAAAGCATACTGCTAAAGCAACACTCGAGTGGTTTAAGGGGAAACATTTAAATGTCTTGGAATGGCCTAGTCAAAGCCCAGACCTCAATCCAATTGAGAATCTATGGTATGACTTAAAGATTGCTGTACAGCAGCGGAACCCATCCAAATTGAAGGAGCTGGAGCAGTTTTGCCTTGAAGAATGGGCAAATATCCCAGTAGCTAGATGTGCCAAGCTTATAGAGACATACCCCAAGAGACTTGCAGCTGTAATTGCTACAAAAGGTGGCTCTACAAAGTATTGACTTTGGGGGGATGAATAGTTATACACGCTCAAGTTTTCTGTTTTTTTCTCTTATTTCTTGTTTGTTTCACAATAAAAAATATTTTGCGTCTTCAAAGTGGTAGACATGTTGTGTAAATCAAATGATAAACTCCCCCAAATTATATTTTAATTCCAGGTTGTAAGGCAACAAAATAGGAAACATGCCAAGGGGGTGAATACTTTCGCAAGCCACTACGTTTGACCATGGACCATAGGGCTCTTGTTAAAAATAGTGCACTATGTAGGAAATAGGGTGCTGTTTCGGCGCAGCGCTATACTGTCAGGGATTAATAATTCAAATCATTTGTGTGTGTGTGTGTGCGTGCGTGCGTGCGCGCAAATTAAGATGTCCAGTGTGTTATCTGTTGATGTGACATAAAATGGCCCCACGCCAGATGAAAAGCTAAGAGTGAGAGAGAGAACAAGACCCCTGCCTGCAACAGTCAAATCATTTCACATGCATGCACACAGCTAGCATGTGACAGGTTCTACAGAGCAGGCAGACAGAGGAAAATATCTGCAGGGCTTTTCTGAAGAGTAAATACTTGGCATGATGCAATCAAACAGACCCACAATAATGAAGATCAAAACAACAGCTAATTCACTTCAGTTCTAGTGGGAGTAGCAGTAGTAGTGGGCAGCTGTGGCTAAGTGAGGTTTCTCAGACAAATCCAAGACTGCATCCTCAGTGGAAAGTAACATTCCTTTGATATTATAATAGCTGGTGGGAACATACAAAGCAATTAGTCATTGATCATCTATAGAAATCTGACCAATATCAGGAAATTAGAGGGAATTTGTCACATTAAGAAAATCATATTTGTGTCTGGCTTTCTAACATTCCAGAGTTGCAAAAATCGAAAGCAATTTTTAAAGTAGCGAACTGGACAATTCTTTGACAACCTCCTTTCTCCTCCCTGCATATAGCACTACACTTACTAAGACACAAACCTTATACAAGACAAGCAAAACATTGGAAAACATGACTAGGACTATACTGTATTCCCTGGACTATACTGTATTCCCTGGACTGTGGGAAGACAATAACAAAGGCCATTGTCTCTGCCAAGCCAACACACTGTAGATAAGACAAGAGCACGGGTCAGAGAGAGGAGGGAGACCCCAGCAGCAGGCAGCCAGGGGCCTCAGTTCCACAATATCATAAAAAACAGGAAAGGTTAGACAGGTTAGGCCCAGGGCCCCGAGGTATAGGGTATCAGAGCCCGTGGCCCTGAGGTATAGGGTATCAGAGCTTAAAAATCCCCCGGTGGTGTGTTAAATTTCTACAACACCAGTCTACCTCCCAAATGGCACCATGGTCAGAAGTAGTGCTCTACAGTGGCTTGCGAAAGTATTCACCCCCTAGGCATTTTTCCTATTTTGTTGCTTTTCAACCTGGAGTTTCATTTACGCCTACTACGTTACGTTATTGTCCTCGTAGAGTGGCTGGTTACAGTTTGTTTCCTTGACCTTTTAGTCCGTTCTCAAGACTTCTCAAGACCACACAAATCTGCCTTGGAATCAGATGAGGATGAGGTTCATGAGAGAATTTATTAAATACAATCTGATCATCAGAATATTATTCTTATCTGATTTGACTTTTAGTTAGTTAGATAATCAAATTCTGATCAGAATGTTCATGTTTTTACAGTATCTGATTTTATATAACCATCCATAGTTTACTTATCAGTCCTTGACAGAGAGATGGCTAGTCTCTCCTGGCAGCCTGCAGTCCTGTGTTGCTCACATGTTAAATCCCAGAGGTGATAGAGACATTTGAGAGGCCTTTACTGCTGATAAGGCCATCTCACTAAGAAGCCCCCTGGCTCGTTGCACAGAACTACTGCTACTGCCATAGAAATAGAATCTCTAGAATGCGTTTTCCCCATCCAAGTCAATGTGAGAGGCTTTGTCCATTCTAGGGATTCTAGAACCGGCATCCCCATTCAAGTCGATGTGAGAGGCTTTTTCTTCCGTTCTAGGGATTGTATTTCTATGACTGCTGCTGCTGCTTTCATTAGACTTATATCAAAGGAACAGAATGTATCGGAGCCCTATTCTGTTCACTACACCATGAGGTTAGGTTATATCCTGTTTTAACAAACTCTATGCAAACCTGTTTCCTCTCCGTGATCGCTATCATCGGGAGATATTTATATACTGCACATGTTTCCGATTGTTTAACCTTTGGAGCTCTGCTGTAACTGGAGGTATTGGTGCATGCCCTAAGGGCTTGTTAAAGAGACCTCACTGCCTGGCCTTTTAGATAGTGAGATTAGATGGTGAGAGTGACGTTAGAATTGGAGGCTGTTATTGTAGATGTGTAATACACAGAATACAGTTGAGTTCGGAATTATTGGATCCATTGATAAAAATAAGCAAATAAAACTGTATAAAATAAATATTAAAAAATACTGAGCTATATTGCATGCTCCATTTTTTATTACAATTATATTATTTTATACTAATACAATTGCTCAGAAAAAGATTGTTTAACAAGTAATAATAAAAAAAACTTTTTTTAATAAATAGGTGTCAAAATTTGTGTATCCCCTGTTTTCAATACTCCAGCACCCTCCCCTTGCGAGGATAACACAACTTTTTCTAAAATGTTTTATGAGATCAGAGAACACATTGGGAGGGAGCTTAGAACATTCCTCCATATAGAATCTTTCCAGATCCTTGATATCATTCGGTCTGCGCTTCTTCAATTCAAACCACATTTATTTATTTATTTATTTATTTTTCTTTTTTTTATAAATTTTATCCCATTTTCTCCCCAATTTTCGTGGTATCCAATCGCTAGTAATTACTACCTGGTCTCATCGCTACAACTCCCGTACGGGCACGGGAGAGACGAAGGTCGAAAGCCATGCATCCTCCGAAGCACAACCCAACCAGCCGTACTGCTTCTTAACACAGCGCGCCTCCAACCCGGAAGCCAGCCGCACCAATGTGTCGGAGGAAACACCGTGTACCTGGCCCCCCTTGGTTGGCGCGCACTGCGCCCGGCCCGCCACAGGAGTCGCTGGAGCGCGATGAGACAAGGATATCCCTGCCGGCCAAACCCTCCCTACCCCGGACGACGCTATGCCAATTGTGCGTCGCCCCACGGACCTCCCGGTCGCGGCCGGCTGCGACAGAGCCTGGGCGCGAACCCAGAGACTCTGGTGGCGCAGTTAGCACTGCGATGCAGTGCCCTAGACCACTGCGCCACCCGGGAGGCCCTAAACCACAGGTTTTTAATGGGGTTCGGAGACTGAGATGGCCATTGCAAAATGTTGTTTTTGTGGTCAATTAACCATTTATTTCTGGATTTTGATGTGTGCTTGGGGTTATTTTCTTGCTGGAAGATCCACTTGCGGTTTCAGCCTCCTGGCAGAGGCAGCCAGGTTATTGGCAAAAATGTCCTGGTACTGAGTAAAGTTCATGATGCTGTTGACCTTAACAAGGGCCCCAGGATCAGCTGAAGCAAAATAGTCCGATAACATCAAAGATCCACCACCATATTTTACAGTAATGTAGGTATTGAGTTCTTTACTGCATATGCATCTTTCTTTTGACGCCAAACCTACCACTGGGGTGCGTGGCCAGATTGTAAAATAGATGGATGATTCATCATAGAGCTAAAACAAAACAAGACCATGATTTAGGGGATTTTTTGGAAATGTAAACCATAAAACGGTCCTTTGGATGAAGGGCTGTTGACATATTTGACACTTGTGTCTTTAATTAATTATTTATTAATTTTGTTTAAAGTTTGAACTTTTGTGACATTTTGGCCTGACCTAGGCCTCCTTTAAGACTCCATAATATTTTATCTGTAGGTGCTACAAAGCAAACATTGGTGTCATATGAGGCTTTACAGCTTGCTCTGTAGTAAGAGTAGTATTTTAATTCCCAAAACAATTTTCTTACATTAAATTAATGAATATACGAAAATAAAAACAAATCATTTCTCAATTGAAAACATACCATTTTTGATTTGGCCATTTTTTTAAATATATTGTTGAACATCATATACTCTACAAGCATATCAATGTGCGATCTCTGCAAGTTTCAAAGTTATGGCCCATTTTATACAGAGAAAGCCCTCCTTTTACTTTGCACATCCTGTCACGCCTGCTCCCGCTCTGGCTGCCCTGCATTACGCACTCCTGCCACCATCATTACGCACACCTGCCTTCCCTCATCACCCGCATCAGCAATTCATTGGACTCACCTGGACTCAATCACCTGTTATATTACCTTCCCTTTATCTTTCTGTTCCTCAGCTCCGTTCCCTGCTTCAGCATTGATTGTTGTCTGTCTTTGTGTTACCCAGTTCTGACGCTGTTCCTGTCTTTTTGCATGTCCGTTCCAAATTAAATGTCAACTCCCCATACCTGCTTCTCTTCTCCAGCGTCGTTCCTTACACATCCTGCAAATCACCACAGAGGGCGACCATTTTGAATCCATTTTCACATTCACTCTGTTGGTATTGGTTACAAATAGATCATAACTCTAAAACTGGCAGAAATCCCACTCTGGAACTTTGATATGCCCGCAGAGTAAATTATGTGCAACAATATATAGAACAATTAGCCAAATATAAATTTGTATATTTTCAATATTCATATTTATATTTGTCAAGATTCATAAATTAATGTAGGAAAATTGTTATTGAAATCAAAATGCTACTCATATTATTGAGCAAGCTTTAAAGCTTCAATTATGCTTTAAGATACAAATGTCTAATATGTCAACAATCCTTCCTTCAAAGGACCCTTCTATGGATGAAATGTTATGATAACCCCTAAAATCATGGTATTTTTTCCCCCTTCTAGTTTCGTGAGGAATCACCCAGTTGTCAACTCTGTTAAGTCACCCCTTACTGTATTTTAGGTTACATTATCAGATTGCCTGTGAAAGTGTCAACACTCCAATTCACTCCTCTACACAGTATTTATCACAGTTTTTATTGACATATTATCACAGTATTTATTGATATTATCACAGTATTTATTGACATATCACAGTAATTATTTACATTGTCACAGTATTTATTTACATATTATCACAGTATTTTCTATATTATATGTTTAGTTATTTTCTAAATAACCCCCCCCAACAACATAAGTTAATCAGATGCTTTCAATCAGTTTCACAGGCAGTAAGAAGGATGTTTTTTTGTGTGTGTGTGTGTGTGTGTGTGTGTGTGTGTGTGTGTGTGTGTGTGTGTGTGTGTGTGTGTGTGTGTGTGTGTGTGTGTGTGTGTGTGTGTGTGTGTGTGTGTGTGTGTGTGTGTGTGTGTGTGTGTGTGTGTGTAGCGTGTGCGTGTGTGTAGTGTGTGCGTGTGTGTAGTGTGTGCGTGCGTTTGTGTATGTGCAAGTGTGCATGTTTTCTCGGCTGTTTGTCGCATGTCATGCTTGAGCAGGAATGCTGCATTCATTCTGCAGGGAGCTCCAGGAGTCCTTGGCTCAAAGCAGGTTATTTACTTCCTACATAATCTGTCCTCCACAGACACACGTGCGTGCACACACACAGGGGAGGGAGGTAGGGGGTCACTATCAGACCAGCCACATTATCATATTAATAATCACCTGCACTACTTATCAATACACACATCTTCAATGTGGCAGGCAGCTCACACACATTAACACTCACACAGTACTACAGCAGCTGAACTAACCCCATTCTTGGCTCTGACATACAGTAAGGATGTGTCCCAAATGGCAACCTACTTCCTGTATAGGGCCATGATCAAAAGTAGTGCACTATACACTAGAGGTCGACCGATTATGATTTTTCAACGGCGATACCAATTATTGGAGTACCAAAAAAGCCGATACCGATTAATCGGCCAATTTTTATTTTTAATAATGACAATTACAATAATACCGAATGAACACTTATTTTAACTTAACATAATACATCAATAAAATCATTTTAGCCTAAAATAAATAATGGAACATGTTCAATTTGGTTTCAATAATGCAAAAACAAAGTGTTGGAGAAGAAAGTAAAAGTGCAATATGTGCTATGTAAGAAAGCTAACGTTTAAGTTCCTTGCTCAGAACATGAGAACATATGAAAGCTGGTGGTTCCTTTTAACATGAGTCTTCAATATTCCCAGGAAATAAGTTTTAGGTTGTCGTTATTATAGGAATTATAGGACTATTTCTCTCTATACGATTTGTATCTCATATATATATATATATATATATATATATATATATATATATATATATATATATATATATTTCATATACCTTTGACTATTAAATATTATGGATGGATATGGATATTATAGGCACTTTAGTATTGCCAGTGTAACAGTATAGCTTCCATCCCTCTCCTCGCTCCTACCTGGGCTCCCACCAGGAACACATCGACAACAGCCACCCTCGAAGCAGCGTTACCCATGCAGAGCTAGGGGAACAACTACTCCAAGTCTCAGAGCGAGTGATGTTTGAAACGCTATTAGCGCGCCCCCCGATAACTAGCTAGCCATTTCACATCGGTTACACCAGCCTAATCTCAGGAGTTGATAGGCTTGAAGTCATAAACAGCCCAATGCTTGAAACATTGCGAAGAGCTGCTGGCAAAACGCACGAAAGTGCTGTTTGAATGAATGCTTACGAGCCTGCTGCTGCCTACCATCGCTCAGTCAGACTGCTCTATCAAATCATAGACTTAATTTTAACATAATAACACACAGAAATACGAGCCTTAGGTCATTAATATGGTCGAATCCGGAAAATATCATCTCGAAAACAAAACGTTTATTCTTTCAGTGAAATACGGAACCGTTCCGTATTTTATCTAACGGGTGGCATCCATAAGTCTAAATATTCCTGTTACATTGCACAACCTTCAATGTTATGTCATAAATATGTAAAATTCTGGCAAATTAGTTCGCAACGAGCCAGGCGGCCCAAACTGTTGCATATACCCTGACTCTGCGTGCAATGAATGCAAGAGAAGTGACACAATTTCAACTGGTTAATATTGCCTGCTAACCTGGATTTCTTTTAGCTAAATATGCAGGTTTAAAAATATATACTTCTGTGTATTGATTTTAAGAAAGGCATTGATGTTTATGGTTAGGTAGAGTCGTGCAACGATTGTGCTTTTTTCGCGAATGCGCTTTTGTTAAATCATCCCCCGTTTGGCGAAGTTGGCTGTCTTTGTTAGGAAGAAATAGTCTTCACACAGTTCGCAACGAGCCAGGTGGCCCAAACTGCTGCATATACCCTGACTCTGTTGCAAGAGAAGTGACACAATTTTCCTAGTTAAAAGAAATTCATGTTAGCAGGCAATATTAACTAAATATGCAGGTTTAAAAAATATATACTTTTGTATTGATTTTAAGAAAGGCATTGATGTTTATGGTTAGGTACACATTAGAGCAACGACAGTCCTGTTTCGCGAATGCGCACCGCATTGATTATATGCAACACAGGACACGCTAGATAAACTAGTAATATCATCAACCATGTGTAGTTAACTAGTGATTATGATTGATTGATTGATTGTTTTTTTATAAGATAAGTTTAATGCTAGCTAGCAACTTACCTTGGCTTCTTACTGCATTCGCGTAACAGGCAGGCTCCTCGTGGAGTGCAATGTAAAGCAGGTGGTTAGAGCGTTGGACTAGTTAACCGTAAGGTTGCAAGATTGAATCCCTAAGCTGACAAGGTAAAAATCTTTCGTTCTGCCCCTGAACAAGGCAGTTAACCCACCGTTCCTAGGCCATCATTGAAAATAAGAATGTGTTCTTAACTGACTTGCCCAGTTAAATATAGGCATAAAAAATATATATATATATATATTTAAAAATTCGGCCAAATTGGTGTCCAAAAATACCGATATCCGATTGTTATGAAAACTTGAAATCGGCCCTAATTAATCGGCCATTCCGATTAATCGGTCGACCTCTACTGTATACAGTAGGGAATAGGGTGCCATTTAGGATGCATTTTGAGAGCATTACTGACCCTGAGGCCACTTCAAGGGCACTATGCTCACCCTACTTGTCACGCCCTGACCTTAGTTATCTATGTTTTCTGTATTATTTTGGTCTGGTCAGGGTGTGACGAGGGTGGGTATGCTTGTTTTGTCTAGGGTTTTTGTAGATCTAGGTTTTTTTGTAAGTCTAAGTAATTGTAGGTCTATGGTGACCTGAATTGGTTCCCAATCAGAGGCAGCTGTTTATCGTTGTCTCTGATTGGGGATCCTATTCAGGTTGCCATTTTCCCTTTTGGTTTTGTGGGTTCTTGTCTATGTGTAGTTGCCTGTCAGCACTCGGTTTATATAGCTTCACGGTCGTTTTGTTACTTTGTTAGTTTGTTTAGTGTTTTTCTTCATTAAAAGAACAATGTATGCGTATCACGCTGCGCCTTGGTCTCCTCATTACGATCGTGACACTACTGCTCTTGCTATTGCTACACACGCACACTATAATGAATGCTGTATGTCTGAGTGTTTGGAAGCAGCATTTGAGCTGAAGGCCAGGTGTTGTTTTTGTCGTTACTGTTCATTAATTAAAGCTGCTAAAGATGCTGAGGATCACTGGCACCTCCAGGGTTGAATCAAGAGGAACTGATAGGCATGACATAGAATTAGAATTCAAACAGAAATAGAATGCACTGCAGTCAGTGTTCTATTGTCAAGTGAATCTTTGATTTGCAACTGCTCTTACTTTGAGGCATTCTTGCATTTTACCCCGTGCTAAACTACGATGTTCTATTACTTTTTTTGTTGACATTCTAACCTTTTGATGAGTCAGCCAAAGGCAATCTTTTTAGTACATCGATCAATTTAACAATCCATATTTTTACTGTTCCTCAGCCCTGTTAAATCGCTCTCCCTCTTGGTTACTTGGTGTAGGTCTCATCACAGACAGATGAGGAATACTTGGTAGCCTTGTCAGACCGCAGGCTATTTCAAAACCAATCTTCAACAATACAATTGTTTTTATTTTTCAAATCGACCCAACCAATACACAAACTCAAACTGCTTGTTATTTAAATGCCCACAGAAGGACGAAATAGAACGCATGTCTTGTTGTAAATAACTTGTCAGGGCCACCCTCATCCCCTGTAACCCCTCCCCTTTCCACCTCTCCCATTTTCTCTTCCCCCAATGTCAAACACAATTCAGTGTCTGCCTTTGCATCAGTTCGGGTTAACACGGTCAAGCAAATGCCTGTTTTCAGAATTTTTCAGAATGGCCTGAGGGAGGGAGTTACACTTCTCAGCTTATCAACTTGTATCAACCACCTGGTTTTGCTCTTTGATTTAGACTCTCTGTGAATCTCCTATAATACGACTCTCTCGCTCCATTTTCTTCTGTGACATATGTTCAACAATTCGTTAAAAAGAAGAAAATGTTAAATGAGCTTGTTGCGGTTTGTTAAACTGAGAAGCCCATTCTGGTTTGAATTTGATGACATCTGTAATTGCATTTTCCACCACATTTCTTGTGTGAATATCCTGACTTATCGCTGTGACATTACAAGCAGTTAAACATGGTTGTGTTTAACCTCGCTGTGTCCAAAATGGCACCCTATTCCGTATGACCGTCAAACGTAGTGCACTAAATAGGGAATAGGGTGCCAATTGGAATACAATTTGTTTGGCTCAATAAGGATTGAGTCAGCTGAGATTATTACACAATAGTTTTCTGATGATGAGAATCAGTGGACTGTAACAGTATTATTAACAAGGTACACCACCGGTGATTTACAGAATTTGAATCAAGCACAATATACAAGTAAGCACATCTACAGTAAAAAGCCCATGTATATTAATATTCAGTATGTATGAAATAATCTGTTTTGATAGGAAAGTTTCATTCCAAAACGCTACATATTAGAATGTTCGCCCAATCTTCCCAGATTAGGTGAAAAACGCGGTTTGGTGATGAAATTTCACTTCCTTATGTTATAAAATACATTTTACCAATACAAGTAATTATTCATGTTCTGAACCGTTCAGTGGGGTCTTTCTCTAACATACACTACCGTTCAAAATTTTGGGGTCACATAGAAATGTCCTTGTTTTTGAAAGAAAAGCAAATATTTTGTCCATTAAAATAACATCAAATTGATCAGTTATACAGTGTAGACATTGTTAATGTTGTAAATGACTATTGTAGCGGGAAACGGCTGATTTTTAATGGAATATCTACATAGGCGTACACAGCCCCATTATCAGCAACCATCACTCCTGTGTTCCAATGGCACGTTGTGTTAGATAATCCAAGTTTATCATTTTAAAAGGCTAATTGATCATTAGAAAACCCTTTTGCAATTATATTAGCACAGCTGAAAACTGTTGTGCTGATTAAAGAAGTGTACGACTGTGTACTACTCCCTTCACAGAACAGAGCAAACTGGCTCTAACCAGAATAGAAAGAGGAGTGGGAGGCCCCGGTGCATAACTGAGCAAGAGGACAAGTACATTAGAGTAGCTAGTTTGAGAAACAGACGCCTCACAAGACCTCAACTGGCAGCTTCATTAACCTGTTGAGGATAGGGGGTGCTGTTTTCACTTTTGGGGAAAATCGTATCCAATTTAAACGGCCTCGTACTCAATTCTTACTCGTACAATATGCATATTAATATTACTATTGGATAGAAAACACTCTCTAGTTTCTAAAACCGTTTGAATTTTGTCTGTGGGTAAAACAGAACTCTTTTGGCAGCACACTTTGGACCAGGAAGTGGAAAGTCTGAAATCTATCTTCTATTCAAGTGACTGCCTATAAATGGGCATGATACGTATGACTATACGTGCACGTCATACGCCTTCACCCGGATGTCAAGAGGAAGTGAGAGGAAAAATGAGTTGATTATCTCTGTCTGACGTTGAATTAACCATCTTGGAACAACGTGTCCCCCATTTTCTGTTGTCTGCAAGGCGCGTGGGGGGATGGTCGAATATGAGCTCCGGCTTTGAATTTATTTGATACATGTTACAATATCATCCTAAAGTATGTTTTTTCAATATAGTTTCATTAGATTATATAACTTTATTCGGGACGTTCGGCGTGTTGCGTTGTTTGACTTTGTTGACGTTGGAGAGCTTAGCGCTGCATGGCCAGTGTGCTTGCTAATTCAAGAGGGAAAGAGTTCGTTCTGAATCCAAGCAACGATTGTTCTGGACAAAGGACCCCTTGTACAACATTCTGATAGAAGATCAGCAAAAGTAGGAACCATTTTGTGATGCCATTTCATATATCTGTCGAACTGTGTACTAGTAGCTTTGCGCTCAGGTTTTGGTTATTCCCTTACCATAACTAAGTCTTATGTCGTAATGAAGATATTTTTTGAATTCTAACACTGCGATTGCATTAAGAACTAATGGATCTATCGTTTCCTATACAACATGTATTTTTTTGTAATGTTTATGAATAGCTATTTGGTCAGAATAGGTGAGAGTCTAATAGAAATATCTGCACATTCTGGGAAAAAGATTCTACGTTAGCACGTTAAGCTACGTTATGCTACGTTGTATAACCACGGATTTCAGCTCTAAATATGCACATTTTCGAACAAAACATAAGTGTATGTATAACCTGATGTTACAGGACTGTCATCTGAGGAAGGTTTATGAAGGTTAGTGAAATTTAATATCTTTTGCTGGTTTATTCGCTAACGCTAACGTGCCTATTGCTATCGCTAACGTGCCTTGATGAATGAATGCGGTAGTGTGGTAGGCTATTGTAGTAAGCTAATATAATGCTATATTGTGTTTTCGCTGTAAAACACTTAGAAAATCTGAAATATTGGCTGTATTCACAAGATGTTTGTCTTTAATTTGCTATACACCATGTATTTTTCAGAAATGTTTTATGATGAGTATTTCGGTATGTCACGTTGGTGTCTGTAATTATTCTGGCTGCTTTCGGTGCAATTTCTGATTGTAGCCGCAATGTAAACTATGATTTATACCTGAAATATGCACATTTTTCGAACAAAACATAGATTTATTGTATAACATGTTATAAGACTGTCATCTGATGAAGTTGTTTCTTGGTTTCTTTGGTTTGTTCTAGGTTAGTTTGGTTGATTTTGATTTTGCTACCTGTGCTATGAAAAATGTCTGTGCTTTTTTCTATTTGTTCTATTTTTCTATTTGTTGGTGAGCTAACATAAATATATATTGTGTTTTCCCTGTAAAACATTTTAAAAATCGGACATGTTGGCTGGATTCACAAGATGTGTATCTTTCATTAGCTGTATTGGACTTGTTAATGTGTGAAAGTTAAATATTTCTAAAAAAATATTGCAGCGCTCTGCCTTTTCAGTGGAATGTGGGAGGAGTTCCGCTAGCGGAACGGGGGGGCGAGACAGGTTAAATAGTACCCGCTAAACACCAGTCTCAACGTCAACAGAGAAGAGGTCGACTCCGGGATGCTGGCCTTTTTATTGGCCAGTCTGAGATATGGATTTTTCTTTGCAACTCTGCCTAGAAGGCCAGCATCCCGGAGTCGCCTCGTCACTTTTGACATTGAGACTGGTGTTTTGCGGGTGCTGTTTAATGAAGCTGCCAGTTTAATGAAGCTGCCAGTATATAAATATAATTACTATTATTTTTTATTATTTTTCAGAAATCTTGGTAGATTAGCTTTTATTGTTTAAAGAAAAATACATGTTGAAAGAGATTGGAGTGGTTTTTCAATATCTAATCATGGCATGGAGTTGTTCCAGGCAGATCGCTTAAGAGTTACCATGTCCTGAGGACATCAGGAAATTCCTTCAAAACTGACCACTAGAGGCAACAGTGAGCGCTATTACCATCAAGTAGGCTTGGGTTTTTGCTAGGGTGTTGTTGAAAACAAGATCTCACGGTTTTACCAATGTGACTTCAGATTCTGATGTTTATCCACGTTTCTCCAAGTGTCAAATGTCTAAGTGTTTTTGACAGCCTGGGTTGACTCCTGCTCAGCATCGTTCCATTTCATTTGACATTTGAGATTTGAAGAACAGGAAAACGCTAATCCAGAGGTGGCGCTCCTAGTGGCCGGGGACTTTAATGCAGGGAAACTTAAATCCGTTTTACCTCATTTCTACTAGCATGTTAAATGTGCAACCAGAGGGAAAAACATCTAGACCACCTTTACTCCACACACAGAGACGCGTACAAAGCTATCCCTTGCCCTCCATTTGGCAAATCTGACCATAATTCTATCCTCCTGATTCCTGCTTACAAGCAAAAACTAAAGCAGGAAGCACCAGTGACTCGGTCAATAGAAAAGTGGTCAGATCAAGCAGAAGCTAAGCTACAGGTCTGTTATGCTAGCACAGACTGGAGTATGTTTCGGGATTCTTCCCATGGCATTGAGGAGTACACCAGATCAGTCACTGGCTTTATCAATAAGTGCATCGATGACGTCCCCCCCACAGTGACTGTATGTAGTACATACCCCAACCAGAAGCCATGGATTACAGGCAACATCCGCACTGAGCTAAAGGGTAGAGCTGCCGCTTTCAAGGAGCGGGACTTTAACCCAGAAGCTTATATGAAATCCCGCTATGTCTTTCGACGAACCATCAAACAGGCAAAACGTCAATACAGGACAAGATCGAATCGTACTACACCGACTCCGATGCTCGTTGGATGTGGCAGGGCTTTCAAACTATTACAGACTACAAAGGGAAGCACAGCCGCGAGCTGCCCAGTGACACAAACCTACCAGACGAGCTAAATTACTTCTATGCTCGCTTCAAGGCATGTAACACTGAAACATGCTTGAGAGCATCAGCTGTTCCGGACTACTGTGTGATCACGCTCTCCGTAGCCGATATGAGTAAGACCTTTAAACAGGTCAACATTCACAAGGCCGCAGGGCCAGACGGATTACCAGGATGTGTACTCCGAACATACGCTGACCAACTGGCAAGTGCCTTCACTGACAATTTCAACCTCTCCCTGTCTGAGTCTGTAATACCAACATGTTTAAAGCTGACCACCATAGGCCATTTTTATTTTTTTTAAATTTTATCCCCTTTTCTCCCCAATTTTCGTGGTATCCAATCGCTAGTAATTACTATCTTATCTCATCGCTACAACTCCCGTACGGGCTCGGGAGAGACGAAGGTCGAAAGCCATGCGCCCTCCGAGGCACAACCCAACCAAGCCGCACTGCTTCTTTAACACAGCGCGCCTCCAACCCGGAAGCCAGCCGCACCAATGTGTCGGAGGAAACACCGTGCACCTGGCCCCCTTGGTTAGCGCGCACTGCGCCCAGCCCGCCACAGGAGTCGCTGGAGCGCGATGAGACAAGGAAATCCCTACCGGCCAAACCCACCCTAACCCGGACGACGCTAGCCCAATTGTGCGTTGCCCCACGGACCTCCCGGTCGCGGCCGGCTGCGACAGAGCCTGGGGGCGAACCCAGAGACTCTGGTGGCGCAGTTAGCACTGCGATGCAGTGCCCTAGACCACTGCGCCACCCGGGAGGCCCTCATCTCATGCATTCTGATAGCTTCATGCTCCATGTCCCCCATGCAGTCTGTTGCTAGAGGGCTGATGTTTTAAGCCCACCTTGTTATCTTTTACCTTTCCAGTGTTTTCCATAAGTACATAGAGTAGCCAGCCAAATGTAAAAAGTAGCCAGCCAGGCACCCCAGGCCAGGCATTTGCCTCCCTGGGTTAATTCTAATGCCTTGATTCCATCTGAAATACACAGTGAAATTATTTAATTCTCTATAGAGTTTAACATTTGTTTTGGTATTTTGTAGAAAGACATGACTGAAAATGTATAAATGCAGTGTATTGTTTGTTGTTTTGGATATCGTTTACTGTAGGTCTAGGCCTACAGTGCATTCGGAAAGTATTCAGACCCCTCCCTTTTTCCCACATTTTGTTAAGTTACAGCCCTATTCTAAAATCGATTAAATATCTATTTTTTCTCATCAATCTACCCAGAATACCCCATATTGACAAAGCGAAAACAGGTACCTTATTTACATAGCATTCAGACCCTTCGCTATGAGACTCGAAATTGAGCTCAGGTGCATCCTGTTTTCATTAATCATCCTTGAGATGTTTCTACAACTTGATTGGAGTCCACCTGTGGTAAATTACATTGATTGGACATGATTTGGAAAGGCACACCCCTGTCTACAGTATATAAGGTCCCACAGTTGACAGCGCATGTCACGGCAAAAACCAAGCCATGAGGTCAAAGGAATTCTCCGTAGAGCTCCGAGACAAGATTGTGTCGAGGCATAGATATGGGGAAGGGTACCAAAACATTTCTGCATCATTGAAAGTCCCCAAGAACAAGAACACAGTGGCATCCATCATTCTTAAATGGAAGAAGTTTGGAACCACCAAGACTCTTCATAGAGCTGGCCGGCCGGCCAAACTGAGCAATCGGGGAAGAATGACCTTGGTCAGGGAGGTGACCAAGAACCCAATGGACACTGACAGAGCTCAAGAGTTCCTCTGTGGCGATGGACAACAATCTTTGCAACTCTCCACCAATCAGGCCTTTATGGTACTGTAGAGTGGCCAGATGGAAGCCACTCCTCAGTAAAAGGCACATGACATGCATATTATTAATATTAGCTCTCTGTCCAAGGGCCAGCCGTTCTGCCCTGTTCTGAGCCAATTGCAATTTTCCAAAGTCCTTTTTTGTGGCACCTGACCACACGACTGTACAAAAGTCCAGGTGTGACAAAACCAGTGCCTGTAGGACCTGCCTTGTTGATAGTGCTGTTAAGAAGGTAGAGCAACGCTTTATTATTGATATACTTCTCCCCATCTTAGCTACTGTTGTATCAACATGTTTTGACCATGACAGT
This sequence comes from Salvelinus fontinalis, assembly GCF_029448725.1. Lineage (NCBI taxonomy): Eukaryota > Metazoa > Chordata > Actinopteri > Salmoniformes > Salmonidae > Salvelinus > Salvelinus fontinalis. The sequence continues at coordinate 72,356,732 of NC_074665.1, forward strand.
TTACAATTATAGGGTTACTCCAAGCAGTTTAGTTACCTCAACTTGCTCAATTTCTACATTATTTATTACAGGATTTAGTTGAGGTTTAGGGTTTAGTGAATGATTTGTCCCAAATACAATGCTTTTAGTTTTAGAAATATTTAGGACTAACCTATTCCTTGTCACCCACTCTGAAACTAACTGCAACTCTTTGTTAAGTGTTGCAGTCATTTCAGTCGCTGTAGTAGCTGACATGTATAGTGTTGAGTCATCCGCATACATAGAAACTCTGGCTTTACTGAAAGCCAGTGGCATGTCATTAGTAAAGATTGAAAAAGTAATGGGCCTAGACAGCTGCCCTGGGGTATTCCTGCTTCTACCTGGATTATGTTGGAAAGGCTTTCATTAAAGAACAACCTCTGTGTTCTGTTAGACTGGTAACTCTTTATCCACAATATAGCAGGGGGTGTAAAGCCATAACACATACACTACCGTTCAAAAGTTTGGGCTCACTTAGAAATGTCCTTGTTTTTGAAAGAAAGCACATTTTTTGTCCATTAAAATAACATCAAATTGATCAGAAATACAGTGTAGACATTGTTAATGTTGAAAATAACTATTGTAGCTGGAAACTGCAGATTTTTTATGGAATATCTACATAGGTGTAACAGTATAACTTTAGTCCGTCCCCTCGCCCATACCCGGGCTCGAACCAGGGACCCTCTGCACACATCAACAACAGTCACCCACGAAGCATCGTTACCCATCGCTCCACAAAAGCCGCGGCCCTTGCAGAGCAAGGGGCAACACTACTTCTAGGTTTCAGAGCAAGTGACGTAACTGATTGAAATGCTAGTAGCGCGTACCGCTAACTAGCTAGCCATTTCACATCCGTTACACTCACCCCCCTTTCAACCTCCTCCTTTTCCGCAGCAACCAGTGATCCGGGTCAACAGCATCAATGTAACAGTATAACTTTAGTCCGTCTCCTCGCCCATACCCGGGCTCAAACCAGGGACCCTCTGCACACATCAACAACAGTCACCCACGAAGCATCGTTACCCATCGCTCCACAAAAGCCGCGGCCCTTGCAGAGCAAGGGGCAACACTACTTCTAGGTTTCAGAGCAAGTGACGTAACTGATTGAATTGCTAGTAGCGCGTACCCGCTAACTAGCTAGCCATTTCACATGCGTTACATAGGCTTACAGAGCCCCATTAGCAGCAACCATCACTCCTGTGTTCCAATGGCACGTTGTGTTAGCTAATCCAAGTTTATAATTTTAAAAGGCTAATTGATCATTAGAAAACCCTTTTGCAATTATTTTAGCACAGCTGAAAACTGTTGTCCTGATTAAAGAAGCAATAAAACTGGCCTTCTTTAGACTAGAGTATCTGAGTATCTAGAGCATCAGCATTTGTGGGTTCGATTACAGGCTCAAAAGGCTATTCCATGCGAGATATTGCCATGAAACTGAACATCTCCATTGTACTACTCCATTGTACTACTCCATTCACAGAACAGACAAACTGGCCCTAACCAAAATAGAAAGAGGAATTGGAGGCCCTGGTGCACAACTGAGCAAGAGGACAAGTACATTAGCGTGTCTAGTTTGAGAAACAGACACCTCAAAAGTCCTCAAAACACCAGTCTCAACGTCAACAGTGAAGAGGCGACTCCAGGATGCTGGCCTTCTAGGCAGAGTTCCTCTGTCCAATGTCTGGGTTCTTTTACCCATCTTAATATTTTATTTTATTTATTTTATTTTATTTTTTATTAATTTTTATCCCATTTTCTCCCCAATTTTCGTGGTATCCAATCGCTAGTAATTACTACCTTGTCTCATCGCTACAACTCCCGTACGGGCTCGGGAGAGACGAAGGTCGAAAGCCATGCGTCCTCCGAAGCACAACCCAACCAGCCGTACTGCTTCTTAACACAGCGCGCCTCCAACCCGGAAGCCAGCCGCACCAATGTGTCGGAGGAAACACCGTGTACCTGGCCCCCTTGGTTGGCGCGCACTGCGCCCGGCCCGCCACAGGAGTCGCTGGAGCGCGATGAGACAAGGATATCCCTACCGGCCAAACCCTCCCTACCCCGGACGACGCTATGCCAATTGTGCGTCGCCCCACAGACCTCCCGGTCGCGGCCGGCTGCGACAGAGCCTGGGCGCGAACCCAGAGACTCTGGTGGCGCAGTTAGCACTGCGATGCAGTGCCCTAGACCACTGCGCCACCCGGGAGGCCCAATATTTTATTTTTATTGGCCAGTCTGATATATGGCTTTTTCTTTGCAACTCTGCCTAGAAGGCCAGCATCCCGGAACAGTAATGTACATTTTTCCAGCAGCAGACTATGATCAATAATGTCAAAAGCTTCACTGAAGTCTAACAAAACAGCCCCCACAATCTTTTATCATCAATTTCTTTAAGCCAATCATCAGTTATTTGTGTACGTGCTGTGTTTGTTGAATGTCCTTCCCTATAAGCATGCTGGAAGTTTGTGGTCAATTTGTTTACTGTAAAATAGCATTGTATCTGGTCAAACACAATTTTTCCCAAGGGTTTATTAAGCGTTGGTAACAGGCTGATTGGTCGCCTATTTAAGCCATTAAAGGGGGCTATACAATTCTTGGGTAGCGGAATGACTTTTGCTCCTCCAATGTTGTTTTTTTATATTGAACAAGCCATTGTTGAGGAGGCGCTTGTAAGTAAGCATTTTACTTTACTGTTTAGATCTGTTGTATCCTGTGCATGCGACAAATACACTTTGATTTGATTTTCCCGCTGACAACATTGCACGTGCGACAGAACAGCAAAATATGTACTGGCTTTTCTTTTTTTCACACTGCCTGAGGCCCCTCGCCTCTGTTTGTTTCATCAACAAAACAATGACAAAGGCCCTGGGGGCGAACAGTGGCGCTGTTTCCCCTCATGCGGATTCGATCTTTAAAGAGGAGAAAAGAGACTTGGATAATCAAATGAAGGGAAAACTTCATTACATCTTTAAACTAATGAGGCACTTTGTTGAAGACATTAATCTTGTCCAGATGTGTCTCGAAGGATGTATAGAATATGGTTGCAAAATTCAGGAAACTTTCCACAAATTTGGGGGAATTTCTGGGGATTATTTTTTTTTTTTTTAGATTTTCTGGAATTTTACAGTCCCTGAGCACTTACCATTTTAGTGACAACCGTAAAGAAACATTAAGCCCTCATATCGTTCTGCCATTGTATCAGTCATAAACTCTTAGTGATTCAACCCGTTATCATTTGGCAACCCTTTTATAACGCATAATGAATTAATTAGTGTTTTCTATCGTCCAATAGTGTATTATACTGTAGGTCTGAAGGTTCTTTATTACACAAGGGCTATAAATGCATTCAATTGAATTCAATACAACTTTTTTTGCATGCATATATAATGTAGTCACACATTAGTTGTATTGTGTGGTTTAGCTGTAAGCATTCATAACAGCTTGCAGCTCCATCTATCCTAAGAACCCTTATAAATGCATAAATGCCTATAATACATCACACGCAGGTGGCTCATAGAAATTGTGACCACCATTATATTAATTTTCTATGCTGCCAACCAAATCCCACTTACACAGAAGAGTGTTTCCACTGTAGCTAACTGGGTGACTGAAGACTATAGCCAACCAACAGGAATGGTATTCAGCCCGCATTCATGTGTCTTTTTAAAAGGCTTTGTCTGCGTCCCAATTGACACCCATTTGTGTTCAAAACATTAAGAACACGATCCTAATGTTGAGTTGCACCCCCCTCCCCTTTTGACTTCAGAACACCTCTACAAGGTGTCGAAATCATTCCACAGGGATGCTGGCCCATGTTGACTCCAATGATTTCCACAGTTGTCAAGTTGGCAGGATGTCCTTTGGGTGGTGGACCATTTTTGATACACACAGGAAACTGTTGAGTGTGAAAAACCCAGCAGTGTTGCAGTTCTTGACACAAACCGGTGCACCTGGCACCTACTACCATACCCTGTTCAAAGCCACTATTTTGTCTTGCCTATTCACCCTCTGAATGGCAAACATACACAATCCATGTCTCAAGGCTTCTTTAACCTGTCTCCTCCCCTTCATTTACACTGTTTGAAGTGGATTTAACAGGTGACATCAATAAGGGACCATAGTTTTCACCTGGATTCACCTGGTCAGTCTATGTCATGGAAAGAGTGTTCTTAATGTTTTGTACACTCTCAGGTTTTTGGTCAAAAACTGTAAAATCACCATGAATTCAGCTAAAATGTATTTAATTTTGGAAATATTTGGGGTATATTATTTTGGGGTTTAGTCCAATTTGCAGTGTACAAATTATTATAATTATATTCCGGCCCCCCGACCATCCGCTCCAACAAAAATCGGACCGTGGCTGAATATAGTTGCCTGCCCCGGACATTGGGAATAGGTTGCCTGCCCCGGACATTGGGAATAGGTTGCCTGCCCCGGACATTGGGAATAGGTTGCCTGCCCCGGACATTGGGAATAGGTTGCCTGCCCCGGACATTGGGAATAGGTTGCCTGCCCCGGACATTGGGAATAGGTTGCCTGCCCCGGACATTGGGAATAGGTTGCCTGCCCCGGACATTGGGAATAGGTTGGACACACAGGAGCACCAAATTAAGTATCCTTGTTTTGACAACGCATTAAGCTGTTCATGCCCCTGAAGTGTGATGGTTGCTGCTCATCTGTGATTAAATGTTTCTGAAGTCAATATCTATTAGTTAATAAATTAACGAATGAATGAATGTGAGTGGCTGGTGCCCACTAGCTACATTAAAAGTGTCACGCCCTGGCCTTAGTTATCTTTGTTTTCTTTATTATTTTAGTCAGGTCAGGGTGTGACATGGGGGATGTTTGTGTGTTTTTGTCTCGTCTAGGGTGTTTGTATTGTCTAGGGGGTGTTTGTAGAGTTCATGGGGTTGTGTTCATTGTAGGTGTTTATGTAAGTCTATGGTTGCCTGGATTGGTTCTCAATTAGAGACAGCTGTCTATCGTTGTCTCTGATTGGGAGCCATATTTAGGCAGCCATAGTCATTAGGTAGGGTGTGGGTGATTGTCTATGTGTAAGTTGCCAGTGTCTGCACTTATTTGTTTTGTATAGCTTCACGGTTGTCGGTTTGTTGTTTTGTTTAGTTTGTTTTAGTGTTTTTTTTCTTCCTTAAATAAATACATAATGTATTTATATCACGCTGCACCTTGGTCCACTCTTTCACCCGAAGAAAAAAAATATCGTGAAAAAATATCGTTTCAACTAATTATTATTATTAAGTAACTGGTTCTACAACCTTTTTTAGTTAACGCAACCTTTCGGTCAAAGTGTTACGTGAACATAATATTTTTTGTTTGCCCAAACTTGGCTCCAACTTGAGAACTTGGGCAAGTATTCAGTCAACTTAAAATGTTTGATCAACTTTTGTTCATTTATCTAGAAATTATTATTATAAATACTTCACAAAAAAAGGCTGTGGAAGTAGTTGCACACATGTTGCTTTTGACATACAATGTTTTCAATTTACCTATTTGACAAACATTGACATACATGATTACATTGTGCATGTTCATTTATACAGCAATTATTATTCAAGTTGTCCTCACGAAGGATTTGAACTCACAACCTTCTGGTTCACGGCATTCCGATCTTCGTGTTACACGACCATGTCTGTGTCAGTTATCAATTCATCTGACTTCTCTCATCATTGATTTTGTTTACTTATTTAAGCAATTTTAGAGTTTTCTGTATAGTGGTCTGTTGTTGATTTGGCATATTATTCTGTTTTAATGTTACTCCTTAATCACTATGGAAAATAAAATAGTTTTGCTCGAGTGTAATTTTAAGAGTTTAGATTTACTTTGAAGTGCAAAGTATAGTAATAGAGGTTAAATCAGTCATTGACACAGACATGGTGGTGTAACAGAAAGATCGTAATGCTGTTAACTAAGAGATTGTGAATTAAAATCCTAGGTGAGGGCAATTACTGTATAAATGAACATGCACAAGGTAATCATGTATGTCAACGTGTGTCAAATATGTAAGTTGAAAACAGTGTATGTCAAAAACACAGTGTGTGTGTGTAACTAGTTCCACAGCCTTTGCTTGTGAAGATGCCCAAATAACTTAATTATTTTTATTTCAACTTTATTTAACCAGGTAAGCTAGTTGAGAACAAGTTCTCATTTACAACTGCAACCTGGCCAAGATAAAGCAAAGCAGTGCGACAGAAACAACAACACAGAGTTACACATGGAATTAACAAGCGTACAGTCAATAACACAATAGAAAAAAAGAAGGTCTATATACAGTGTGCTAAGTGGTATGAGGAGGTAAGGCAATAAATAGGCCATAGTAGCGAAGTAATTACAATTTAGCAGATTAACACTGGTGTGATAGATGAGAAAATGATGATGTGCAAGTAGGGATACTGGTGTGCAAAAGAGCAGAAAAGTAAATAAAAACAATATGGAGATGAGGTAGGTAGATTGGGTGGGCTATTTACAGATGGACTATGTACAGCTGCAGCGATCGGTTAACTGCTCAGATAGCTGATGTTTAAAGTTAGTGAGGGAAATGTAAGTCTCCAGCTTCAGCGATTTTTGCAATTCGTTCAAGTCACTGGCAGCAGAGAACTGGAAGGAAAGGCGGCCAAAAGACATGCTGGCTTTGTGGATGACCAGTGAGATATACCTGCTGGAGCGCGTGCTACGGGTGGGTGTTGTTATCGTGACCAGTGAGCTGAGGTAAGGCGGCGCTTTACCTAGCATAGACTTATAGATAACCTGGAGCCAGTGGGTCTGGCGACGAATATGTAGCGAGGGCCAGCCGAAAGAGCATACCCGCAGTGGTGGGTGGTATAAGGGGCTTTGGTAACAAAACGGATGGCACTGTGGTAGACTGCATCCAGTTTGCTGAGTAGAGTATTGGAAGCTATTTTTTAGATGGCATCGCCGAAGTAGAGGATTGGTAGGTTAGTCAGTTTTACTAGGGTAAGTTCGGTGGCTTGAGTGAAGGAGGCTTTGTTGCGAAATAGAATGCCGATTCTAGATTTGATTTTGGATTGGAGATGTTTAATATGAGTCTGGAAGGAGACTTTGGAGATGTTTGATATGAGTCTGGAAGGAGACTTTACAGCCTAGCCAGACACCTAGGTATTTGTAGTTGTCCGCATATTCTAAGTCAGAACAGAGGGAAGGAGTGTTGTATGGCATTGAAGCTCGTTTGGAGGTTAGTTAACACAGTGTCCAAAGAAGGGCCAGATGTATACAGAATGGTGTCGTCTGCGTAGAGGTGGATCAGGGAATCACCCGCAGCAAGAGCGACATTGTTGATATATACAGAGAAAAGAGTTGGCCCCAGAATTGGACCCTGTGGTACCCCCATAGAGACTGCCAGAGGTCCGGACAACAGGCCCTCCGATTTGACACACTGAACTCTATCAGAGAAGTAGTTGGTAAACCAGGCAAGGCAATCATTTGAGAAACCAAGGCTGTCGAGTCTGCCAATAAGAATGTGGTGATTGACAGAGTCGAAAGCCTTGGCCAGGTCGATGAATACGGCCGCACAGTAATGTCTCTTATCGATGGCGTTTATGATATCGTTTAGGACCTTGAGCGTGGCTGAGGTGCACCCATGACCAGCTCTGAATCCAGATTGCATAGCGAAGAAGGTACGGTGGGATTCGAAATGGTCGGTAATCTGTTTGTTAACTTGGCTTTCGAAGACGTTAGAAAGACAGGGTAGGATAGATATAGGTCTGTAGCAATTTGGGTCTAGAGTGTCACCCCCTTTGAAGAGGGGGATGACCGCGGCAGCTTTCCAATCTTTGTGAATCTCAGACGATACGAAAGAGAGGTTGAACAGGCTAGTAATAGGGGTTGCAACAATTTCTGAAGATAATCTTAGAAAGTGAGGTTCCAGATTGTCTAGCCCAGCTGATTTGTAGGGGTCCAGATTTTACAGCTATCTGGATTTGGGTGAAGGAGAAATTGTGGGGGCTTGGGCGGGTTGCTGTGGAGGGTGCCGGGCAGTTGAGCGGGTTAGGAGTAGCCAGGTGGAAAGCATGGCCAGCCGTAGAGAAATGCTTATTGAAATTCTCAATTATAGTGGATTTATCGGTAGTAACAGTGTTTCCTAGCCTCAGAGCAGTGGGCAGCTGGGAGGAGGTGCTCTTGTTCTCCATGGACTTTACAGTGTCCCAAAACTTTTTGAAGTTAGAGCTACAGGATGCAAATTTCTATTTGAAAAAGCTAGCCTTTGCTTTCCTGACTGACTGTGTGTATTGGTTCCTGACTTCCCTGAGAAGTTGCATATCGCAGGGACTATTCGATGCTATTGCAGTCCACCACAGGAAGTTTTTGTGCTGGTCCAAGGGCAGTCAGGTCTGGAGTGAACCAAGGGCTATATCTGTTCTTAGTTCTACATTTTTTGAAAGGGGCATGCTTATTTAAGATGGTGAGGAAATTACTTTTAAAGAACGACCAGTCATCCTCGACTGACGGAATGAGGGCCAGGTCGATTAGAAAGGCCTGCTCGCAGAAGTGTTTTAGGGAGCGTTTGACAGTGATGAGGGGTGGTCGTTTGACCGCGGACCCATAGCAGATGCAGGCAATGAGGCAGTGATCTCCGAGATCCTGATTGAAAACAGCAAAGGTGTATTTGGAGGGCAAGTTGGTCAGGATAATATCTATGACAGTGCCCATGTTTACGGATTTAGGGTTGTACTTGGTGGTTTCCTTGATAATTTGTGCGAGTTTAAGGGCATCTACCTTAGATTGTAGGACTGCTGGGGTGTTAAGCATATCCCAGTTTAGGTCACCTAACAGAACGAACTCTGAAGATAGATGGGTGGCAATCAATTCACATATGGTGTCCAGGGCACAGCTGGGAGCTGAGGGGGGTCTATAACAGGCGGCAACAGTGAGAGACTTATTTCTGGAGAGATTAATTTTTTTAATTAGAAGCTCGAACTGTTTGGGCATAGACCTGGAAAGTATGACAGAACTTTGCAAGCTATCTCTGCAGTAGATTGCAACTCCTCCCCCTTTGGCAGTTCTATCTTGACGGAAATTGTTGTAGTTGGGTATGGAAATCTCCGAATTTTTGGTGGCCTTCCTAAGCCAGGATTCAGACATGGCAAGGACATCAGGGTTGGCGGAGTGTGCTAAAACAGTGAGTAAAACAAAGGTAGGGAGGAGGCTTCTGATGTTAACATGCATGAAAACAAGGATTTTTTGATTATAGAAGTCAACAAATGAAAGTGCCTGGGGACACGCAGAGCCTGGGTTAACCTCCACATCACCCGAGGAACAGAGGAGGAGTAGGATGAGGGTATGACTAAAGGCTATCAAAACTGGTCATCTAGTGCGTTGGGGACAGAGAATTAAAGGAGCAGATTTCTGAGGTTGGTAGAATAGATTCAGGGCATAATATGCAGACAGGGGTATGGTGAGGTGCGGGTACAGTGGAGGTAAGCCCAGGCACTGAGTGATGATAAGAGAGGTTGCCTCTCTGGACACGCTGTTTATACTGGGTGAGGTCACCGCATGTGTGGGAGGTGGGACAAAGCAGGTATCAATCAATCAATCAATCAAGTTTATTTTATATAGCCCTTCGTACATCAGCTAATATCTCGAAGTGCTGTACAGAGACCCAGCCTAAAACCCCAAACAGCTAGAATGCAGGTGAAGAAGCACGGTGGCTAGGAAAAACTCCCTAGAAAGGCCAAAACCTAGGAAGAAACCTAGAGAGGAACCAGGCTATGAGGGGTGGCCAGTCCTCTTCTGGCTGTGCCGGGTGGAGATTATAACAGAACTATGCCAAGATGTTCAAAAATGTTCATAAGTGACAAGCATGGTCAAATAATAATGATGGATAATTGTTTGAGGCTTTCTGAGGCATGTAGAGTGGGACTAGGGGCACCGCAGTAAACTAAAACGATAACTATCCTAAACAACAGTATACAAGGCATATTGACATTTGAGAGAGACATAAAGCAAGGCAAGCAATCACAGGTGTTGATTGGGAGAGCTTGCTAAGACAACAACGAATAAGACAACAACAGCTAATCAGCCAAGACAACAACAACAGGTAAAATGGCGATGAATGTGCAAAGAGGGTCAGTTAACTACACACAGGGCCTGAGTTTGGGGCTAGGGCCGACAGATAAACAAAAGTAAACTAAGTGAAGTCCCGTGATAAATGAACAGTCCAGCAGGCATCAGCTATGTAGCCAAGTGATCATAGGGTCCAGTGTACAGCAATAGATGGAACAGGAAAGCCGTGGGGTAGTCGTTGCTACGCTAGCACGCGGGAGACACAGCGTTTAAAGTTAGCAGGCCAGGGTAAGTAGAAGCGTCTGCTCCGACGTCCGGCAAAGGCTGGTTGAGGGCACAGCGGATGGAATTGCGTCTGCCTACCAGTCGTGGTGGTACGGCGGGGCGCCGTGTTGACGAAGGGACCGGGCCAGATGGCGAAAGAGGTATTGTAGTTGTAGTAATTTTGTTTGCTAGCTGGGAGATGCCACTAGCTCAGGGTGACCTTCGGGGCTGGGTCACACGGTGGCAGCTAGCTAGCTGTGATGATCAGGAGTAATGGTCCAGGGTTTACGGCAGGAATCCGGTGTTGTAGTGGAGAAAAACAGTCCGAGACTGGCAGGTATTATCCATGCTAAAAAACGCCTGGTGCCTGTGCAGAGGGTAAAGGCCACTAGCAGTGGCTAACAATGACTAAATAGCTAGTAGCTAATTAGCTGGTTAGCTCCTGATGGCTAGCTTCTGATGGAGGTTTTGGCTATAAGGTCTAGAAATAATAGCGGATCCTTGTCACATTGAGTGAGGCGGGTTACCAGAAGTGACATTTAATTTAAAAATGGAAAAGAGATTGAAAAATAAATTGAAATATATTAAAAAAAGATAAAAATACAAAAAGTAAACGAGAGGATGACAAACCACGTCTGCACTGCTACTCCATCTTAGGGGAAAAAAATTAAGAATTCTAGTTGAATGAACATATGAGACAAGTTGAGCAAACACATAATATAAGTTGACTGACGCTTTTTCAAGTTAATGCTAAGTTTGGGTCAACTAAACATTTTAATTTCAGGTAGCAGTTTAATTGAACAGTTGAGAAACTAAAAAAGGCTGTGTAACCAATTACTTAATAATAATTAGTTGAAACTACATTTTTTTACTGTGTGTGTTTGTGTGTTATTAGCTGAAGTGACATCCAGTATCTCTGTCCCAGTAATGGGTGATCAGAGACAGAGAGGCATGCCTGTTCCCCCCTGGGTCCCATAACCCTATTGTTTCATGTCTTCTCTCCTCCCTTTTCTCTTGTCACACACACCACACACACACTCCTTCATCTCCTCCCTCTCTTCTGTGTGTAAGACCAGGTCGTCAACCCGTGTCTCCCCAAGGTCACAACCCCAGCCCCCTTTCCATATAATCGGGTCATTTAGCATCATAGCATCGACTTATTGCTTTGTCTAAGGGTCAAAAGTGAATTGAGCGAATGGACTTGTCACTCGTGATTTGTGTCCATGTTATTGCATCTCATCGTGCAACAGCTAGCCTACAGAAGCCTTTGCCCATTGACTAAACAGAGCAAATAATGTCACCTGACTGCTAGCAACCACCAAAAGTCAAGTACACTATAAATCATGCCGTTCGTGGTCACTATTATTGAATTCCAGTGGTGTAAACTGGGAAACCCACATATCTATCCATATCTATCCTCTGTGTTACAGTAGTTTCATGGCTGTGCTGAAATGGTGTTGAATGTATCCCAAGTGGCACTCTATTTCCTATATAGTGCACTACTTTTGACCCTATGGGCCCTGGTCAAAAGCAGTGCAATATAAAGAGAATAGGGTGCCATTTGAGATGCACACGTTGTCTGTCTTCTTCTCAAGGCTGTTGCTGTAAAATGAGCCAAAGTGGGGCATTGGGATTAAATGGCTTTATGCCGTCCCCTATGAGTACAGTATTAATTCAGGGAGCAAAGTAGCACAGCAGCAGAATGGACTCAAGTTACTCCTTCAATCTCAAGTGTCAGGTCATCACACGTGTTTAGTATGTCAGTGACTGAAGGAAGTGAGAGGTCTTGTACTGTATGCCTGAAGTGAATGTGTCCCAAATGGCATCCTATGTAGTGCACTACTTTTGTCCAGACCCCTGTTGGCCCTGGTCAAAAGTAGTGCACTACATAGGGGATAGGGGGCCATTTGGGATGTGTTTATGTGACTTCCGTTACAGCATTGTGACTCTGTAATTAACTGTTAATTTGTGTTCTTTATTTTCTATTTCAGGAGGCGGCCACTTTTGCCAAAGAGCAAGGTTTCGAGGAGGTGAGTTACCGCCGAATGCACACCACTAAACAGATCCTAAAGGTTTATTTTAGCTGATAATTTAGTTCTTTTTTGGACAGTGATTGATGTGCTATTATACTCTCCAGGCCTTGCAGCAGTTGCTATGGAAACCTGGTAGTCGTCATGGTTTCTTTGTTCAGCCATCTCTCTCTTTCTCTCTCTCTGTCTCTCTGTGTGTGTGTGTGTCTCTGTGTGTGTGTGTGTGTCTCTCTGTGTCTGTGTGTTATGACGCACTCCGCTAGGTCTGCATCCAACATCGCCTACAGATGTTATGTATTGAATTTTGAAAAGCCTCTTGGGAAGCTGAGAAGTTGGGCATGGTTTCAAGCCTTCCCTCTCTCTCTCTCTCTCTCTCTCTCTCTCTCTCTCTCTCTCTCTCTCTCTCTCTCGCTCTGCCTCTCTCTTTCTTGCACGCACACTGCCTCTCTTTTTCTCTCGCTCTGCTCCTCTACCTCCCTGTTCTCCCGCTCGCTCTATCTCTTTCTGAATCTCTCTCTCTGCCGCTCTCTCTCTCCATCTCTCATTTCAATTAAATTTGATAAATGCTTTATTGGCATGAATGGCTGGTTGCCACTGTTGCCAAAGCAATGTATATGAAGTATTACATAAATTAACAATATGCTTGAGGAACAACAGTATATGACAACAAAAACAAGAATACATTGAGAATAATACACACAAAGAGAAAACATCTAATTGGGGGATTTAATTTATACAGGGTCTTTCTAAATGCAAAATATGCTCTCTCTGTATCTCTGCCTCTTTCTCTGGCTGCCTCTCTCTCCCTCTCTCTTTGGGGGCTGACAGGTTGCCTGGTTAAAAAGCTTCTCTCATTAGTATCATTACTCCCAGGGATGATATGTCTCCCCTCTCCATGCTACAGTATAATATAGCACTAACACAAAATTGTACAGCGCGCACAGTATCCTTTTAATAACCAAATTACTGCCACCTGTGGTTTTAGATTATGTAAATTAAAATTACATAAAATATGTTTTAAGTGGGGCTGCGCATTAAATGACGAATACATGTTTAGCTTTGCCTGCCTCTTTGCTGCCTTTTCAGAAAATCCTATATCCAGCTTTGCTTTTTAAATATCAATTAAAAAAGACAAACATGTGAAATCTACTTTAGATGTTTTTAAGTGTTTTTTCTCTTTTAAAGGTAGAGCTCTCCCTTGAATATAGTTCTTCTATGTATGAATAATTTTCATCCAGAATCACTTACGGTGTGATCAACGTGACTGGAATGGGAATGGATTCCTGATGGCCCTGACAGCTTCCACAGGGGAGGGAGGGAGGGAGGGAAAAAGCTCACATCACAGAAAGTAAATATAAAGGGCAAAGCGTCAACTATTCCAGTACTAACCAATTCTCTGACATTTTCTGTGTCAACTTGATTTGCCAGAACACTGCAAAATTGCATCTGATGAATATGATTTTTCAGAGAACAACACTAGTATGGTACTTACAGTATTTCTAGATGGTTTCACGGTTAAATTATTTTTTTCTGCTTAGATTTATCTTGTTGTTATGTCACGTTTGTAAAAATGTGGTTTGTGCAGCTAGGTGCTCCAAAAATATGTTAATTCACAAGATTGGCAAAGGGAAGGAAAAGGAGGATGTGCATTGACATTTCTGCTTCCTGCTTTTTGTTTTTATAATAACCATACTAAATAATCTGCTCGTCTGAAATATACATTGTAGCCATGCCAATTACTATTTAATATTTATTCATTAAAAGACTAGGTCATGTTTCTCTCTCTTCAAAAAGCCATCAGCACACCTGAAAACACACTTAGCAGTCGTTCTGATTGTCATCTGTTTCCTTTAAATGGCCAGAGATGAGATGAGGTATCTGTAGACCAGCAATAATGAAATCTTTCCTAGGCACTTTCCGTTGCATCCCGATTAGCACCCTATTTGCTATAAAGTGCACTACTGGTCAAAAGCAGTGCACTACATGGGGATTAGGGTGCTCTTTAGGATGCAACACTGCCTCACAAACAACCTCTCTGTATTGAGGAAGATACATTTTTCAGCGGCTTTGATACAGACGCAGGAATGTAACATCCTGATAAAGCTGTCATATAATGTGGTTTTAAAAAAAACTACTTCAGAGAAATGTGCCTCAGATCATCATAACCCACTAAAGTGCAGATGCTGTTGATTTGGATCCGATAAATTACTGCACAATTAATCATTCACACGTTTGCATTTGTCAGCAGTACAATAATCCAAATTGACGATGCAAAATGTCTCCTTAACATTTTCTAAATGCACTCATGTTGAATTGAATATGATCTGTTTTCCATATTGTGTTGTTGCCATAGGAAGTTGTTGCCAGGTAAGTCGGCTACACAAACAGGTGTAGTAACATATTGTGTTCATTGTGTGTGTGTTTTGCATTCCTCAACTACCATAATAGTTACCCTACCACCCCCAACCCCTATAATAGACCCCTAAACCCCTGTTTTCCTAAACAGACTTAAACTCTTTTTGTAAACCTCTCATAAACCTTAAAGGGTTACACACCCGGGCCGTGTGTTACTCCCGTGGAGATTTTTGCATTTGGTGTCTGGAGTCATTGGAGTGGCTGGCTTGTGGTTCGGTTGAGTTAGTCACAGTGACAAATTGCTTCTTTGCTGTTGCCTGTTAACAGCCTCTGTATTAACCTCTCCATTAGCACTTACTTGGAGTGTTACTCCCATTTTTCCTCTGCCCAATGTCTCGGCGAACCTCTTTAGACTGATTAACGGAGCTTTGGGAAGCATTTAGAGGTGCTAAAGCTCATCGGCTGGAGTGAGGAAGGGAGGCAGTATAGCTGGCTGGTGGTATTGGATAAGAGCCGTATCACTCTGATTACTTCCTGCTTGGCTTTATTTGGTTGCTCTAAACGTTCCTCATTGTAGGAAAACACTATACTGCTAGAATTGCATGAGAAGAGACTTATTGTTGTATAAATTCTACTAATAATATGATAATAAAATACTTAACAATTATAATGTAATGTAATATGGTCATTTAGTAGACGTTTTGAAATCCAAGGTGACTTACAGAACTGTCAACATTGAGAGTAGATGTGGCCATGTGAGAATCAAACCCACAATCCACCATTCTCTAAAGCCCAACCCACTGAGCCACTGGAACCCAATGATAAAACAGCAGCGTCGTTCATGGTCCACCCTACTGTGAGCTACTGATAGAGACATTCCACCTGCTCATAGTACATCATGATAAGTTAATAGTAAAGCAGCCATGACAGGGGTGGGTTTTTATCATTGTGATGATCAAAGGGAGGCTCACTGGAGAGTTGTGTTAGTCTCCAGGCCCCAAGATATCCAGTCTGTGCACATGCTGTCAAGAGATGTGCTGCATCCCAAATGGCATCCTATTCCCCATAGGGCTCTGGTCAAAAGTAGTGTACTATGTAGGGAATAGAGTGTCATTTGGATGCAGACAGGGCCTGCTTCAGGAGGAGAATAATATATGACTACATGTATAACACCACCTAGCCATGTCCCCTTTATTCATTCCCGTAGCTTTGTCTAACAACAGCAAATCTTCAGCCACACTATAGGCTATCCTATATCCTAGTTTCATCGTCCCATATAGAATTGTTGATTACTGCATCTGATAATGGATGCAGTTCAGCCCTATATACTTAGTTTTTTCACATTTCTACATGACAAAACAATGAGCGTTTTTAACCCAGTAATATTGATCTCTTTATCTCTTTTAATTATCACTTGATCCCCTCAGCCCAGCCGAGATAGGTAACACTGACCTCTCTCAATCACTTTTGTGAACCCTCATTGACTGAAATGGCCCCTTAGCAGGCAATAAATCAAATAAAATTTGTCACATGCCTCGTAAACAACAGGAAACAAAACATAATCACTACAAGATGGTGCCGATAGAGATGGCAGCTTTGCTTCTATTCCTTAGGAAACTGTGCAGTATTTTGTTTTTTATGTATTATTTATTACATTGTTAGCCCAGAAAACATTGTGTTATTACATACAACCGGAAAGAACTATTGGGCATCAGAGAGACGTCAACTTACCAGCACAACCAGCACTACGACCAGGAATACGACTTCCCAAAGCGGATCCTTTTTCTGCACCTCCCAGGGCATTTGAACTGATTCCAGAGAGCAAAACAACACCGCCAGAGGAGAGGGTGCTGGAGCGGTCTTCTAGTAAGGCTTCGGATGCGCGCATACCACCCACCGCTCCCGAGTATATTACTCGCTAATGTCCAGTCCCTAGTTAACAAAGTCGACGAAATCTGGGCAAGAGTTGCTTTCCAAAGAGATATCCGGGATTGTAACATACAATGTTTCACCGAAACATGGCTAGCTGGGGACATGCTGTCGGAGTCTATACAGCCAAAGGGTTTTTCTGTGCATCACGCCGACTGGAATAAACATCTCTCCGGTAGGAAGAAGAGGGGGGAGTATGTTTCATGATTAACGACTCATGGTGTAATTGTATCAACATACAGGAACTCAAGTCCTTTTGTTCAGCTGACCTAGAATTTCTCACAAATACCGACCGTATTATCTCCCAAGAGAACTCTCCTCGGTTATCGTCACAGCCGTGCATATCCCCCTGCAAGCGGATACGAAGACGGCCATCAAGGAACTTCACTGTACTTTCAAACTGGAAACCATATATCCTGAGGCATTTATTTTAGCTGGCGATTTTAACAAAGCTAATTTGAGTACAAGGCTACCTAAATTCTATCAGAATATCGATTGCTGTACACGAGCGAGTAACACGCTCCACCATTTCTACTCTAACTTCCGCAGTGCATACAAGGCCTTCCCCGCCCTCCTTTTGGCAAATCTGACCATGACTCCATCTTGTTGCTCCCCTGCTATAGTCTGGTTCATCCTTGGGAGCAATTTACAAACGCCTGAAGGTACCACGGTCATCTGTACAAACAATGGTGCGCAAGTATAAACACCATGGGACCACGCAGACATCATACCGCTCAGGAAGGAGACGCGTTCTGTCTCCTAGAGATGAACGTACTTTGGTGCGAAAAGTGCAAATCAATCCCAGAACAACAGCAAAGGACCTTGTGAAGATGATGGAGGAAACAGGCACAAAAGTGTCTATATCCACAGTAAAACGAGTCCTATATCGACATAACCTGAAAAGCTGCTCACATGGAAGAAGCCACTGCTCCAAAACCACAATAAAAAAGCCAGACTACGGTTTGCAACTGCACATGGGGACAAAGATCGTACTTTTTGGAGAAATGTCCTCTGGTCTGATGAAACAAAAATATATTATGACCATCGTTATGTTTGGAGGAAAAAGGGGGAGGTTTGCAAGTCGAAGAACACCATCCCAACCATGAAGCACGGGGGTGGCAGCATCATGTTTTGGGGGTGCTTTGCTGCAGGATGTACTTCACAAAATAGATGGCATCATGAAGCAGGAAAATGATGTGGATATATTGAAGCAACATCTCAAGACATCAGTCAGGAAGTTAAATCTTGGTTGCAAATGGGTCTTCCAAATGGACAATGACCCCAAGCATAGTTCCAAAGTTGTGGCAAAATGGCTTAAGGACAACAAAGTCAAGGTATTGGAGTGGCCATCACAAAGCCCTGACCTCAATCCTATAGAAATTGTGTGTGTTAATTTTGTCAGTTACAGCAGCTCTGTCAGGAGGAATGGGCCAAAATTCACCCAACTTATTGTGGGAAGCTTTTGGGAGGCTACCCGAAACGTTTTACCCAAGGTAAACAATTTAAAGGCAACGCTACCAAATACTAATTGAGTGTATGTGAACTTCTGCCCCACTGGGATTGTGATGGTGATGAAAGAAATAAAAGCTGAAATAAATAATTCTCTCTACTATTATTCTGAAATTTTACATTCTTAAAATAAGGTGGTGATCCTAACTGACCTAAAACAGAGAATTCTTACTTGGATTAAATGTTAGGAATTGAGAAAAACTGAGTTTAAATGTATTTGGCTAAGGTGTATGTAACCTTCCGACTTCAAATGTGTGACAGGGTCTACAGACAATCACGGATTACAAAAAGAAAAACAGCCCCTTCGCGGACATCGGCGTCTTGCTTCCAGAGAAATTAAACAACTTCTTTGCGCACTTTGAGGACAATACAGATCCACCGACGCGGCCCGCTGCCAATGACTGTGGGCTCTCCTCAGTTGCTGACCTGGGTAAAGCATTTAAACGTGCTAACCCTTGCAGGGCTGCTGGCCCAGACGACATCCCTAGTCCTCAGAGCAAGCACAGACCAGCTGGCTGGTGTGTTTACGGACATATTCAATCAATCCCTATCCCAGTCTGATGTCCCCACATGCTTCAAGATGGCCACCATTGTTCCTGTTCCCAATAAAGCTAAGGTAACTGAACTAAAAATGACTATCGCCCCGTAGCATTCACTTCTGTCATCATGAAGTGCTTTGAGAGACTAGTCAAGGATCATATCACCTCCACCCTACCTGTCACCCTAGACTCACTTCAATTTGCTTACCACCCCAATAGGTCCACAGACGATGCAATCAAAATACATCACACTGCACTGTAAGAATGCTGTTCATTGACTACAGTTCAGCATTCAACACCATAGTACCCTCCAAGCTCATCATTAAGTTTGAGACCCTGGGTCTCGACCCTGCTCTCTGCACCTGGGTCCTGGACTTCCTGACGGGCCGCCCCCAAGTGGTGAAGGTAGGAAACATCTCCACTCCGCTGATCCTCAACACTGGGGCCCCACAAGGGTGCGTTCTCAGCCCCCTCCTGTTCTCCCTGTTCGCCCACGACTGCATGGCCATGCACGCCTCCAACTCAATCATCAAGTTTGCAGACGACACAACAGCTTAATTACCAACAACAACGATACAGCCAATAAGTAGGAGGTGAGGGCCCTCAGAGTGTGGTGTCAGGAAAATAACCTCTCACTCAATGTCAGAAAAACAAAAGAGATGATCGTGGACTTCAGGAAACAGCAAAGGGAGCACCCCCCTATCCACATTGATGGGACAGCAGTGGAGAAGGTGGAAAGTTTTCAGTTCCTCTGTGTTCATATCACCGACAAACTGAAATGGTCCACGCACACAGAGTGGTGAAGAAAGGCGCAACAGTGCCTCTTCAACCTCAGGAGGCTGAAAAAATGTGGCTTGTTACTGAAAACACTCACAAACTTGTACAGGTGCACAATTGAGAGCATCCTGTCGGGCTGTATCGCCGCATGATACAGCAATTGCACCGCCCACAACCCCAAGGCTCTCCAGAGGGTGGTGCGGTCTGCACAGCGCATCACCGGGGGCAAACTACCTGCCCTCCAGGACATTTACAACATCCGATGTCACAGGAAGGAAAAAAGATCATCAAGGACAATAACAACCCGAGTCACTGCCTGTTCACCCCACTTCCATCCAGAAGGCGAGGTCAGTACAGGTGCATCAAAGCTGGGACAGAGAGATTGAAAAACAGCTTCTTTCTAAAAGCCATCAGGTTGTTAAACAGCCACCACTAGCACAGAGAGGTGGCTGCCTACCTACAGACTTGATATCATTGGCCACTTTAATAAATGGAACACTAGTCACTTTAATAATGCCACTTTAAGAATGTTTACATATCTCGCATTACTCATCTCAGATGTATATAATGTATACTGTATCCTTCACTATCTCTTCTTTACTATCTATTGCATCTTAGCCATTCTGTCACTGCTCATCCATATTTTTTATACTTAGATATTCTTATCCCATTCCTTTACTAGATTGTGTGTATTAAGGTTTTGTTGTGGAATTTGTTAGATATTAGGATTTGTTGTGGAATTGTTAGATATTACCTGTTTGATACTGCTGCACTGTCTGATCTAGAAGCATAAGCATTTCGCTACACTCGCAATAACATCTGCTTACCATGTATATGTGGCCAATACAATTTGATTTGAGTAGACAGTGAAATGCTCGCTTACAGGCCCTTCCCAACAATGCAGAGAAAAAGAGAAATAATAGAAAAATAACACAAGGAATAAACACTCAGTGAGTACCATTAACTTAGCTGTATACACAGGGTAGCAGTACCGAGTCAATGTGCAGGGGTACGAGGTAATTTAGGTAGATGTACAGTACCAGTCAAAAGTTTGGACACACCTACTCATTTCAGGCTTTTTCTTTATTTTACTATTTTCTACATTGTAGAATAATAGTGAAGACATCAAAACTCTGAAATAACACATATGGAATCATGTAATAACCAAAAAAGTGTTAACCTTTTCACACGTACCAACAAACGGGTGTGATCATTCTACAGTGGTCCCTACAACTTATGCTCAAACCGGTGTGATTACAGTGTCCAGTTTCGATTGACAACATTCAGCATTTGAGCTGGCCATACTGTTTTTACAGAAACATTTTGCACAAACACAGTCCTTACAAAGTTATGTCCAGAGTGTGACCAGTTTATTTTTGGATGCAATGTTCAGACATTCACATAAGTAGCTACAGCATAACACAAACATCCAAACCGGAAAAATGTAGGCTACATTTGTCCTAGCACTAACTGAGGAAAGATTGACATAACAAGAGGTCTCATATTTTTATAACTCTCGAGTGACAGAAACTACAATATGAATTAGCTAATAGCAATTACTAATTATAATTAATCACATCACGGGTGAGCTCACAATTGATCGAAGTAATTGAGTAAAACACTTAATAGAAATCGAAAGTAATCGATGGGTAGTTTGTGCCCGCCGCCATGTTTTTTTTCTTCTTCACATCAACCAAGATAATAAGAGGAGACAAGATGAGTTTGGTCTGTTTATACTATGCATATTGAAGGGGGTGTGTCGTCTATGATCATTCACTGTCCTTCATTCACTCCCGGAAGTTTACCTGAAAGATGAGTGAACCATTTCTTCACCTCATTATAACATCTTTGGTCTGACAGAATGCATTGTATAATGTCACCCAGAATGCATTGTATAATGTCAACAAACATGGTGCCACACATAGCTGGCAAATAGCTTAGCTCATTATAATCAGTACAACATTCAACAAGTTATTTTACACACATCATAGGTGTCCATTACATTATATGCAATAATCGGAATGCATTATTTGT
This sequence comes from Salvelinus fontinalis, assembly GCF_029448725.1. Taxonomy (NCBI): domain Eukaryota; kingdom Metazoa; phylum Chordata; class Actinopteri; order Salmoniformes; family Salmonidae; genus Salvelinus; species Salvelinus fontinalis. The sequence continues at coordinate 72,378,222 of NC_074665.1, forward strand.
AACCAGAACTTGAAAACGTGAATAAAACTGTAAATACATTATGTTACATACATACATATGTGCCTACAGTAGAAACGACAACACGATATACAGAAAAAAAGGAACTTACTTTTATAGGAACGCACACATGTCTAAAGTTATTATTTGTAAGGAAAACAACAAGGAAGGCAACGAGAGCGCCAGCCAGAAAATGTTCCAATTCCTGCAAGACTGCGCAAATACTTGGTCTGCGCAAACATTGGTGAAGTGCTTGCGCTCTTCTCGAAGAGAGAAGTTGTACGGCTCAGTAAAGCCTCAAACATAAATTGTATGCAACGTTGAAATGGGCTACTTCTATGTGAATTAATGAGGAGAAAGAACACACCTCAATTTAAACTGTTGTTAGAAAATACAACTTGTTAGAAAATTATTTTAAATTCACAAGTTGAAACATAGCCTAAATATAATTAGCAGGCAGCGAGCATAAAACAACTCACGTATGAAAAGGTTAAACAAATCAAAATATATTTTAAATTTGAGATTCTTTAAAGTAGCCCCCCTTTGCCTTGATGACAGCTTTGTACACTCTTGGCATTCTCTCAAGCAGAGGTCAGTTTCATCATAGCGCTTGATGGTTTTTGCAACTGACCTTCATGTCTAAAATGTATTTTTATTTATTTAACTGAGAAAGACAGTTTAGAACACATTCTTATTTACAATGACGGCCTACCCCGGCCAAACCCTAACCTGGACGACCCAGGGCCAATTGTGCACCGCCCTATGGGACTCCCAATCACAGCCAGTTGGAATCAAACCAGGATCTGTAGTGACGCCTCTCGCACTGAGATGCAGTGCCTTAGACCGCTGCGCCACTCGGGAGCCCTAATGTTGTACTGTCGTTTCTCTTTGCTTATGGCAACTGTTCTTGCCATAATATGGACTTGGTCTTTTACCAAATAGGGCTATCTTCTGTATAACACCCCTACCTTGTCACAACACAAGTGATTGGCTCAAACGCATTAAGAAGGAAAGAAATTCCACAAATTAACTTTTAACAAGGCACACCTGTTAATTGAAATGCATTCCAGGTGACTGCCTCATGAAGCTGGTTGAGAGAATGCCAAGAGTGTGTAAAGCTGTCATCAAGGCAAAGGGTGGCTCCTTTGAAGAATCTCAAATATAAAATATGTTTTGATTTGTTTAACACTTTTTTGGTTACTACATGATTCCATATGTGTTTTTACAATAGTGATAATGAAGAAAAACCCCTTAATGAGTAGGTGTGTCCAAATTTTGACTGGTACTGTACATATTACCTCAATTACCTTGACTAACCTGTACTCCCGCACATTGACTCGGTACCGGTACCCCCTGTATATTGCCTCGTTACTGTTATTTTATTGTTGCTCTTTTATTTTTTTACTTTAGTTTATTTAGTAAATATTTATTAACTGCATTGTTGGTTAAGGGCTTGTAAGTAAGCATTTCACGATAAGGTTTACACCTGTTGTACTCGACGCATGTGACAAATACAGTTTGATTTGAAAATGGCACAGTTGGTCAGGAGCCCGTAAAACGTATTCTATTCCCTGCAGCGCCATTATGGACACCACAGTAAGGCCGTGTGGTGTGTTCATTTGGTTAATGTAGCAGGTTCTTGCTATTTCAACCCAATCATATAATTTCTCCACAGACGGATGACATTGCAGAGATTGCCAGGAGGGCCCAGAGCCTGCCGAAGGTCAACAAGAAGAGACAGCGAGTGGTGGTCTTCACTCAGGGCAAGGACGATACTGTGGCCACTATCGGTAGGCAAACAGCTTTTCCTAAAATAAATCTAGGTACTTAAAGCCAACAGGTATAATGCGTTATTATGCAGTTATAACACATTGTAAAACTTGTCATGAGCATGTATGACCCCTTTATAATGCCTAATCAGTTATAATCATCTCATAATGATCCTAACTAATTCTTCTTCTTTTTTCGCGCTCCATTCTCTCCATTATTGTAGAGAACTTATAGCCTCGTATGACCATCGTGATCTTGTGTGCTTGAATGGTCCATGTAAGGCATCTCACACAATTTCAGAGTATTGCCTTAAATACATATTGATAGATGACTGCTGTTCACTGAAACAATGCCAAGGGAGTCACTTCAGGGCAACAATATTTACTTTTATGTTTAGCTTGACAATGAATATTGAACGTTACATTTTCTGAGAATAGGATTGGATGTCCCAAATGGCACCATATTCCTGATATAGTGCACTACTTTTGAGCAGGCTCTAGTCAAAAGTAGTGCACTATATAAGGAATATGGTGCCATTTGGGACTCATTCTTTGTGATAAGCTCTTCTGACAATCATAGTTTAAGAGCGGTTGAAGGAGAGCATGGAACAGGCATTGATTTGGAAAGTAGAATTTTATTTTGTGTATTTGGGCAGATTCCAGAACAGTCCTTAGTAGGGCTGAGAATTGCCAGGGACCTCACGATACAATGTGATCACGATACTTGGGTGCCAATACTATATGTATTGCGTTTCTACACTCGGTGGACAGTTTATTAGGTACACCAATAATCAGGGTGTACACATACACCCTGTTCATGAAAATGGTTCACACCAACAGACAGTGTGTCATGTGGCTGTGGCTTGTTACATAAAGCAGGCATTTGGTGACATTCAGTTACTGTTCAATTGAACGTTAGAATGGGCTAAACAAGTGACCTAAGCGACTTTGAGCGTGGTATTATCGTCGGTGCCAGGTGCGGCGGTTCTAGTGTCTCAGAAATGTCCGGCCTCCTGGGATTTTCACGCACGACAGTGTCTAGGGTTTACCAAAAATGGTGCGACAAATGAAAAACATCCAGTCAGCGGCAGTCCTGTGGGTGAAAACAGCTTGTAGATGAGAGGTCGAAGGAGAATGGCAAGAATCATGCAAGCGAACATCAGGGCCACAAACAGGCCCTATCCGACAAGTGCTAGCTAACATTAAGTACCTGGCAAAAACATTTAAACAAAATTAATACTTGCAGTCATAGAATCTATATAATATCGTAAAAAATAATATTGCGATACTCTACTTAGTGTTTTAAAAGTGTTAACTCTTTCTTTTTCACACCTCTTTCCTTTTTTTCGCCATTAGGCTACAGTAGAATAAAACTGCTATCCTGGCATATTTGCTAGCTGTGTTAGGGAACATTAAAAGGATGGTGTCCCCTCCCGAGTGGCGCAGCGGTCTAAGACACTGCATTGCAGTGGCGTCAATATAGGCGTCAATAGAGTCTGGTGTTCGATCCCAGGCTGTGTCACAGTTGGCTGTGACCATAAGTCCCATAGAGTGGTGCACAATTGGCCCAGCGTTGTCCAAGTTAGGGGAGGGTTTGGCTGAGGGGCTTTCCTTGGCTCATGGTGCTCTAGCGACTCATTGTGGGGGCCGGACGCCTGCAAGCTGACTACAGTTGTCAGTTGAACGGTGTTTCCTCCGACACATTGGTGTGGCTGGCTTCCGGGTTAAGCGAGCATGTGTTAAGAAGCAGCGAGGCTTGGTGGGTCATGTTTTGGAGGACCCTTCGCCTCTCCTGAGCCCGTTTGGGAGTTGCTGCGATGAGAAAAAATCGCTATTGGATCACAATTGGATATCAAGAAATTGGGGAGAAGGGGGGTAAAAAAATATTTTTTTACGGTGATTGCATCGTATCAGAGCAGGGCTTGGGGTTGCAATCCTGCCAGGGGTAAAGCTATGTGGAGAGAGATGATGGTTTCTGATTACAGCTGGGAGCCTTTGCCTTTGTTGGGAGCCACGGGGTGTCTTTCCTCGTTGCCCTTGCAGTTCAGACTACTGAGACGACGTGCACAGGAGACATACAGTACCAGTCAAACATTTGGACACACCTACTTAATTCAAGGGTTTTTCTTTCTTTTTAGTAGTGACGACATCAAAACTATGAAATAACATATATGGAATCATGTAGTAACCAAAAAATTGTTAAACAAATCAAAATATGTTTTTTATTTTAGATTCTTCAAAGTAGTCACCCTTTGCCTTGTTGACAGCTTTGCACACTCTTGGCATTCTCTCAACCAGCTTCACCTGGAATACTTTCTAACAGTCTTGAAGGAGTTCCCACATATGTTGAGCATTTATTGGCTGCTTTTCCTTCACTCTGCGGCCCAACTCAGCCCAACCCATCTCAATTGGGTTGAAGTCGGGTGATTGTGGAAACCAGTTCATCTGATGCATCACTCTCCTTCTTGGTCAAATAGCCCTTACACAGCCTGGAGGTGTGTTGGGTCATTGTCCTATTGAAAAACAAATGCTAGTCCCACTTAGGGTTGCACATTTTGGGGACTATTCAGAGGTGGAATTTTTCAGTGGGAAATATATGGGAATTAACGGGACTATATGGGAATTAACTGAAATATATGCAAATTAATATTAAAACCATTTAAATTTAGATGTTTTTTTGCATTGGATATATTTACCATATCATATGGAGAAAGAAACATAAACCTTTTACCTTTTATTTTTAATTTAACCTTTATTTAACTAGGCAAGTCAGTTAAGAACAAATTCTTATTTACAATGACGGCCTACCAAAAGGCAAACGGCCTCCTGCGGGGACGGGGGCCTGGGATAAAAAAAAACTATGTAAAAAAGACAATATAAATATAGGACAAAACACACATCACGACAAGAGAGACAACATAACACTATAAAAAGAGAGACCTAAGACAACAACATAGCAAGGCAGCAACACATGACAACACAGCATGGTAGCAACACAACATAACAACAACATGGTAGCAACACAACATGGTAGCAGCACAAAACATGGTACAAACATTATTGGGCACAGACAACAGCACAAAGGGCAAGAAGGTAGAGACAACAATACATCACACAAAGCAGCCACAACAGTCAATAAGAGTGTCCATGATTGAGTCTTTGACTGAAGAGATAAAACTGTCCAGTTTCACTGTTTGTTGCAGTTCGTTCCAGTCGCTAGAGACACCAATACTCCTAAGCCGGCCCACAAGAATGGAATGGTCTACTGTATCAAAAGCTTTGGCCAAGTTTTGGCCAAAATAAAAATAGCAGCACAATTTTACTTAGAATCAAGGGCAATGGTGACATTATTGAGGACCTTTAAGGTTGCAGTGACACATCCATAACCTGAGCGGAACCAGATTGCATACCAGAGAGAATACTATGGACATCAAGAAAGCCAGTCAGTTGATTATTGACAAGTTTTTCCAACACTTTTGATAAACAGGGCAAAATAGAAATAGGCCTATAACAGGTAGCTTGATCTCCCCCTTTAAATAAAGGACGAACCGTGGCTGCCTTCTAAGCAATGGGAACCTCCCCAGAAAGGAGACACAGGTTAAAAAGGTTGGAGATAGGCTTGGCGAGGATAGGGGCAGCAACCTTAAAGAAGAAAGGGTCTAAACCATCTGATCATGTTTAAGGAGCTCCTTTAGCACCTCGTACTCAGTGACTGCCTGCAGGGAGAAACTTTGTAGCGGGGCAGGCGAAAAAGAGGGAGAAGCATCGGGATAGTCGCATTGGAATGGGTGGGAGATGAGGAAATGTTGGACGGGCAAGGAGGCATGGCTGAGTCAAATAGGAATCCTGACTTAATGAAGTGGTGATTAAAGAGCTCAGCGATGTGCTTCTTGTCAGTAACAACCACATCATCAACATTAAGGGGCATGGGCAGCTGTGAGGAGGAGGGTTTATTCTCCAGGTCTGTAACCGTTTTCCAGAACTTCTTGGGGTTAGACCCACAGAGAGCGAACTGCTCCTTTAAGTAACTAACTTTGGCCTTCCCGATAGCCTGAGTGCACTTCTTTCTCATTTGCCTGAACGATAGCCTGTCAGCCTGAGTATGCATATGCCGAGCCTTTCGCCAAATGCAATTATTCTGTCTTCGACAGAAGGCATCAAGCTGATTCTATACCATTTTACAGAGACCAGTTCATGAAGAAAGGCTTGCTCATTACATTCTTTTAGCAAACGTCTATGGCAAATCAGGACAGGTCATGTCACTGAGCAGCCATTACGAACACAGGCTGTAAAACAGTGATCACTAAGGTCATTACAGAAAATGCCAAACTGATACCTATCAGGATTATTTGTGAGGATAACATCGAGGAGAGTAGCCTTTTCTGGGTGTTTGGAGTCATACCTTGTGGGATTGGTAATAATCTGAGAAGGATTTAGGGAGTCCCATTGCTTTAGGACTTGTTCAGGTGGTTTAAGCATGTCCCAGTTTAGGTCACCTAGCAGGACAAATTCAGACTTAGTGTAAGGGGCCAGGAGAGAGCTTAAGGCAGGTAGGGTACAGGCCGGTGCTAATGGAGGAGGATAGCACCCATCAACAGTCAACAAAGAGTTTTTTGAAAGTTTAATACTTACAACCAGCAAATACAATTGTTTGGGGACAGACTTGGTGGAGACAACCGAGCACTGAAGGTGATCCTTGGTAAAGATTGCCACTCCCCCACCTTTGGAAAATCTGTCTTGTCGAATAAAGTTATAACCAGAAAGGTTAACATCAGTATTCAAAACACTCTTCCTTAACCACGTCTTAGTAATGACCAACACATCTGGATTGGAGCTGTGAACCCACACTTTCAATTGATCCATTTTAGGTAATAAGCTTCTAGTGTTAACATGCAGAAAACCCAGGCTTTACGAGAGCAGAAATCAGTGAAGCAGATATCAGAGCACAAGTCAGAATTGGGGCTAGCAACTGTAGATTGGCCAGGGTGTACATGCACATTTCCAGATATCATCAGCAGTAATACAACCAAGGCACGGCATAGGACTCTGCAGTACTGATTTATGACATCTGAATGTGCATCAGATGGCAACAAGATCATATTGTACAGCAATTCCATCAGGTAACATGAATACAAAGCCGGCGAGAGGTGGTTAGAATGGGATGGGAGGCCAAATGTCTGTGTAACTAATAGATTGTCAGAGTCCCGAGTGTGGGAACAAACATAGTCTGTCCCACGGTTGGGTAAAGAAAGTGCGTAGTCAACAAAGCATGCAGGAGTCATGAGGCAAATAGCAAAATAGCAAAATGCACAATATCTTTTTGTATATATAACGACTTGGGGCTAGCCATTGTAAGTTCAGAGTCACTTGCCCCTACAGTGCTTGAATGCTGGAGGCGAGCGAAAGCTCAGGAGTGAGGGGTGAGTGTGGTGTGGGTACCTGTACCAGACAGGGGGAGACAGGCCAGGGCAGACGGTGAACAGATTGCCAGGTGGAATCCAAGCAGCAGGTAACGGGAGTAGGTGTCACACCCATGTGGGAGAAGCTTTTATTTCTGGAGGCAGATTTCTTGTAGAAAATGGAAGTGAATGGTCTTTGAACAGCAGGAGGGGGCTTCAGAGGATGCTTCAAAGACTCCTGCCACTTGTTGGGCCCAAAGGCCTCGACACCTTTTACATCACACATTCGTGCTAATTGAAATTGTATTTGGCCTGTCCTTGCAAGCCTGGGAGCCTTAACTCAGCATTCAGTCCCCACAAAATAAAATATATCATTGTAATGTACTTTATTTTTATTTATTATTTTTTTCTTCTTGGCTTTCAAAATAGCATCAGACCAAACACTACTCACTCAGTTCCAGGTTGGACGGTGTACTCAGGTCTCTGCTGTTTGATTGCTAGAGCACCCTTGGTATAGCTTGGAAAAAGAAAACCTTTGAAGCAATAATCAGACCAGTTGCGATATGAGGCGGCTGATGTTGGTGGGATTTGGAGTATGGTGGAGGCAACAGGGGAAAGAGCCTCAGATTCACAAAGTCCCTTCCACCAGGTGGCTGATGAGATATGTTGGCACGACTTCCATATTGCATCTCCATCCCAAAGCTCTTGCTTGGAAGTGTACTTCGCCAGACTGCCAAGACACGGTAGTGTTGACACCATAGGCCTTGTTGATCTCTGCACCAGACAGGATGCTCTTGCCAGCATACTTGGGGTTCAACATGTGCACTGCGGCATGTATGGGCTTCAGGCAGAAGTCATCACACTTTTTGGAACTTTTCGGAACTTCAGTTTCCTCTGCTTGGAGCCACAGTGAAGTGGGCAGGGCAGTACGGATTTCTTCTTTTACATCTGCAAGCAGAGTCTGAACATCAGACAGGATGGCATTGTCTCCCTCATTTCGTGCAATGGCTACTGCTATAGGTTTCAGGAGTTTCAGGCTTCTTACCACTCTCTCCCAAAATACATCATCCAGGAGGATCCTCTTGATGGGGCTATCCATATCGGCAGACTGATATGGCCATTTCTCGGAGAGACTCCTTCCCCTCCAGGAGACTGTCAAACATGATGACAACACCAGCTTTAATGTGGTGCTCTATTTCTTCTGACCTTGCTTGGTGAGGTAGATTACTGCTATAACTTGATGACCCTTCACATACCTAACCATTTCCTTGGCTCTCTTGTAGAGTGTATCCATTGTTTTCAGTGCCATGATGTCCTTGAGGAGCAGATTCAATGCATGAACAGCACAGCCAATGGGTGTGATGTGAGGGTAGGACTCCTCCACTTTAGACCAAGTATAGACTGTTCTCTCTAATACCGCATGGCAAGCGGTACCGGAGTGCCAAGTCTAGTACAAAAAGGCTTCTCAACAGTTTTTACCCCCAATCCATAAGACTCCTGAACAGGTAATCAAATGGCTACCCGGACTATTTGCAGTGTGTGCCCCCCCCACCCCCCCCCCAACCCCTCTTTTACGCTGCTGCTACTCTCTGTTTATCATATATGCATAGTCACTTTAACCATATCTACATGTACATACTACCTCAATCAGCCCGACTAACCAGTGTCTGTATGTAGCCTCGCTACTTTAATAGACTCGCTACTATATATAGCCTCGCTACTGTTATTTTTCACTGTCTTTTTACTGTTGTTTTTATTTCTTTACTTACCTATTGTTCACCTAACACCTTTTTTGCACTATTGGTTAGAGCCTCTAAGTAAGCGTTTCACTGTAAGGTCTACAGCTGTTGTATTCGGCGCACGTGACAAATAAACTTTGGTTTGATTTGATTTGATAGTGCCCATGGCTTTTTCCTGTAAAGATGCGATTTTTTTAAATTTAATGAACCCATTAAATTCCATGTACAGATAAATAGTTAAGCAGTTAGATTAAACAACTCATTTGTAAGATAAATGTTTTCAAATGAAACATGTATGGAAACAGGTGAATTAACACTTCTTAGCAGGCTCAAGCAAGCTAAATTCAACATGTTTGCAAAAACTAACTAGCAGAAATTGTTAACAAGTTAGAAATGATTTAAACATACTTTGCTGGAGGCTACTATTTACTAGTTAACAAAAAATCATGTACGTCATATAAAATATATTCACCTCACCCAGTATTGTAATCAAAACTTACCAGAAAGCATGTAGTCTTTGGCTCAGACAGTGTAGTAATGTGGGCTCAATAGCATCTCATTAGTGTGCAAGATCTTGAGAATCAGCTGTACATGCACTGTGCATGCAGAGCGTTGCAATTCCATTGAATTGGGGATAGTTTAACCAAAATATGCCACAAGACCTAGAATTGTGTAACCCACAAAAAAGGTTCACTGTTATAAGCTAACTTTTTTGATGAATTTAAGCAAAATTCACAAAATTCCAGGTCTTAACTTCCCATGGAAAATGTCCAGGAAAATTCCGGAAATTTAGCGGGAAGTTTGCAACCCTTTGCAACCCTAGTCCCACTAAGCGCAAACCAGATGGGATGGCGTATCGCTGCAGAATTCTGTGGTAGGTATGCTGGTTAAGTGTGCCTTGAATTCTAAATAAATCACTGACAGATTTCCACCGGTCTAATGTCCATTGCTCGTGTGTTCTTTACTAGTGGTTTCTTTGCAGCAATTCAACCATGAAGGCCTGATTCACATGGTCTCCTCTGAACAGTTGATGTTGAGATGTGTCTGTTACTTGAACTCTGTGAAGCATTTATTTGGGCTGTAATTTCTGAGTCTGGTAACTCTAATGAACTTATCCTCTGCAGCAGAGGTAACTCTGTTTCTTCCTTTCCCATGGCGGTCCTCATGAGAGCCAGTTTCATCATAGCGCTTGATGGTTTTTGCGACTGCACTTGAAGAAACTTTCAAAGTTCTTGAAAAGGTTCCGCATTGACTGACCTTCACCTCTTAGAGTAATGATGGACTGTCATTTATTTAGCTGTGCTTGCCATAATATGGACTTGGTCTTTTACCGAATAGGGCTATCTTCTGTACACCACCTCTACCTTGTCACAACACAACTGATTGGTTCAAACGCATTAAGAAGGAAAGACATTCCACAAAATAATTTTTAACAAGGCACACCTGTTAATTGAAATGCATTCCAGGTGACCACCTCATGAAGCTAGTTGAGAAAATGTCAAGAGTGTGTAAAGCTGTCATCAAGGCAAAGGGTGGCTCCTTTGAATAATCTCAAATATAAAATATATTTTGATTTATTTAACACTTCTTTGGTTACTACATGATTCCATATGTGTTATTTCATAGTGTTGATGCCTTTAATATTATTCCAAAATGTTGAAAAAAATGTAAATATAGAAAAACCCTTGAATGAGTAGGTGTGTCCAAACTTTTGACTGGTACTGTGTATATATATATATACACACTCAACTACACACACACAGAAACACACACAAAGTTCACGTGGAGGTGGGGAAAAGAAGGCCTCAGGTGAAGACTGGAACATATAGTATCACTTATCACAGGGGACTGCAGGCAAGAGAAACACAGGTAGAGTACCACTACTACTCTAGACACAGGATATCATTGGAATGCTACAGACTGCTCTTAAATATAGAGGATTAAACAAATACCCCCTCCCCCATCTGTCGGCAAGCTGAATTAATCATAGAGTTAATATTAGGCTAATATTTCTTATTTGGAAATTGACAACATTATTATTAAATCAAATGTCATAAGGGGTATTGTTAAGCAATGTTACAATGTAAATGTATGCACATCACTCTCTTACTTCAGACTAATGGCATTGTACTGTATCGGGCTAATAAGGGAATTTGGGGATTTGTCATTGTTCAGAAGAAGTCAAGTGTTATTGGAAGTAGCTCCCCTGTTTTTCTTTTCATGAACATTTGAATAGTATCTTCTTCAGTAGTGGAATCCTCTAGGCTCTCCGCTCTAAGCTTCAAGAGAAAATGAAGCCATCCATTGTGTTGCAGGTGTTTCATAGTGATGGATAATGCCTGCCTGGTTCTCTCATTGCTCCTGTATGAAGACAGAGCTGTGTGCCTTAGTCTGGGGCTTTATATAAAATACATGATGAATGCGGGCGGGATGAAAGCAATGTGTTACCGATGTCATCTACAAAGGCAAACGTGATAAATGTCAGACCATGATTTCACATGTGGAAAATCATATGATTTCACATGTGACATTTCTACGTTTTTCCATGTGAAATCTCATGGAACCATGTGTTTTTTTTAACACTTCACGTGATGATATTTTGCATGAAGTTTCACATGTGTATACACATCTTTACATGAGATTTCACAGGTAATGCCCTGCAAAGAACATAGGGTTTTCAACTTATTTGACACACATGACGTATGTTTATTTAAATAACTTGTCCTTAATTGGGATTTGAACTCACAGCCTCTTGGTTCACAGTATTCTAATCTTCCTGTTACACCATCATGTCTACCTTAACAACAGATTTCACCTGTATATCTACACTTTGGACTTCAAAGTAAATCTCAGCTTCGTTAAAAATACACAAGAAAAAATATTATATTTATATAGTGATTAATGTATAATATTAAACCAACATTGGACAACTATACACCAACATTAGATATATATATACAGAAAATCCTCAAATTGCTGAAATAAGTAAATAAATGATGAGAGAATATTCAGAATAACTGATAACTAAAATAGCAGTGCAGATGACACTCTTGCTAAGTGCAGAGATGTATTATAGGTAATGAATGTGCATGCAAATGCTACAGACTTTGTGGCGCAGCGGAAAGGTCAGTATACCTCAAACCCCAGAGGTTGATTTCAAATCCCAGGTGGGGTCATTCTTTAGCTAAACAGTGATAACATGTGAAATGTCACTAAGTGTTCCAAAAACACATTTTCACATGTGAAATATCACAAGATCTTGTGACTGAATGGCAATAAATATATAGCCAATCTCCAATATGTCCATAGATAAAGGTTGTGAGTTCAAATCCCAAGTTAGGTTGAGTCTTAAGTAATCAGCATACAGTATTGTCCTTTTGTAACGGCTATCGTCATATTCTTCCTCCTCCTCGGACGAGGAGAGGCGAGACGGATCGGACCAATACGCAGAGTGGTTACGGTTCATAATGATTTATTATAACGAAACTGAAACTGACTTACAAAACAAATAAACGAAGTGCATAAACCGATACAGTACCGTGTGGTGCAACAAACACAGACACGGAAACAAACACCCACAAAACACACGTGAAACCCAGGCTGCCTAAGTATGATTCTCAATCAGGGACAACAATTGACAGCTGTCTCTGATTGAGAATCATACCCGGCCGAACCCAAACATCCCAACATAGAAAATCAAACATAGACAAACCCACCCAACTCACGCCCTGACCAACTAAATAAATACAAGAAAAAGGAAAACAGGTCAGGAACGTGACACCTTTAACATTATTACCTTAATTTAGCTGTAAAAATACAGTAATTGGTTGTAGATTTACCATATTTTCACCGCAACTAGACAAAAACCTCCAGGGCACCATGACACAACTTTCTAAGAATGTCCTAAAAACGTCTTTGGAAATAAGTGGGAACTAAACAAAACCTGCAGGGGACCATGACTGTTTAATTGAATGAATGTAAATTATGCCTTTTTAAAGTAAATTATTTTGGGCTTTCAAGTGCTCAAATGTTGTTGCGTGTAATTTAATGGTGTCTAATGTTGAAATGTTGCATCCCCATGTCACATTTATTTAGCATTAATTTCACATGAGATCATTGTTTCACATATTGCTTCACATGTTAATCACATTAACTTCACATTAAATCACGTGATCACGTGAAATTAATGCGTTTTTTTCCGTAAGGGAGTGGAATGTGGTGATGTGTTAGTTGCTGTGGGACGGGAGTAGAGTGAACTGTACAGTAGCACTAGCAGGGAGGGAACTGTAGTTTAATTACACTTTGTGTGTGTGTGTTTGTGTGTGTGTGTGCGTGTGCGCGTGTGTGCGTGCGTGTGCATAGCCAAATAAATGTTGATGCAAAAAGAGAATTAAAGATGTTTCCCCGAAGAGGCGCTCTAATAAACTTGATCTCTCATTTTGTTTGCAATTTCATAATTTGCCACCCTCTGCACGTCACCAACGACAGTACAGTATGAAGATAGGCAGAAACTGCTTCTCCAACAGAAATCCCAGATCACACTTGTAGGACATGTCAGGGCGACGTTGGCTAGCTAAGCTCATGCGTAGAAACATGTCATCAGGTCTAACGGTCGTCTCGTGCCGAACTACGTTCAAGCAATCAAATCAAAGGCAGTCCTTTAATATAAAGTTTTTTGGGACGAAAATGAAAATGTGTCAGTTTGTCACTTTCACGAGGTTGGAGTAATAACATGTTAACCTACTCATTGGCTCGAATCTAGATTGTGCCTTTAGATTTCGAGAACTACAGAAAAAACATTTTGCTTCTCTCATTGACTTCTCAAACCCCAAACTTCAGCTTCCCAGAAGTCTTGCAATGTTCCACATCACGTTCAACCATTTTACAGTGATTAAGGATAGAGGGAGAATTAAGAGAATCCATTTCCCCTGTGGTATAATTGTCAGACAATTTGATATTGTCATCTTTCTTTCCCCTGCCCTTCATTTGGGTAATAAACTGCCTCTTTCATCACATCCTACCATCAATCAAGTCCCAGGTCAAAAGTAGTCCACTATATAGGGAATAGGGTGCCATTGGGGACATGGCCTAAACCTGCCTAATGTGCCTAGTCTAGTGTCAAGTTAGAGCTAGCTATGTAAGTTTCTCTTCTTTATTTAGCAGCCACAGCCAATCTAGCCACTGAGCCAGCCACTGCCAATCTAGCCACTGACACTGCTGAACTACACTGCACTTTTGGTTATAGACCCATTAAAGCACTGATTAAGATGACTGTGCCCTGAACCTTAACGGTGCAGGAGATTTAATAAACGATCGTTGAGCAGAGAGAGGGCTGCTGCTCTAATCGCTGATAAGGGCCAGCTAGATAAAGCCTGACAAGGCTCGCTTTATAGTGCACTAGGGCACATAGGGCTCTGGTCAAAAGCAGTGCAGTATACAAGGAACTGGATGCCATTCGGGACGCACCCTATCTCTCCAGTGGGGTTTTAAGGCTCTCTCAGGGGCTAAGGCAAGGCAGCCAGGAAAGCAGGCTGTGGCTCAGAGGGTTTTAACTGTGTGAAATAAGACTAGGTCTATCTACTACTCGTGTTAATCAAATAATGTAGAGTCATTCCAAGCCACAGTGGACAGAAGCTCTAGGCCTATAGGGCAGAACCTGGATTGTATGTTTGACTTTGAACACTTCCTAGTAAAATGCACCTGGGCCTGTATTCTCAGAGTACGAGTGCTGATCTTGGATGAGGTCCCCCTGTACATGTAATCATGGTATTCAATATGATTTCAGAATTAATCAAAATCACCTTTATTCACCAAGTACATTTAAATATACCCGGAATTTGATTTGATGAAATGGTGCACCCACAGTAAATATGATGAACACAATCAACAGAATATAATCGACAAATAATTTCAGAATCTACACTACAAACACTATACATGACAAATATAGATCATAATGAATATGATTGCATGGACAGGGGGGACCTGATCCTAAATCAGCACTCTCACTCTGATGTGCTGCTTTATGCATACGGGCTGCCCTGTTTTATATTTCATATTCCAGCGAGAGATGGAATCAATTAGCAGCTGACTGTGTGGGTGAACTACTCTTATCTGTGGCATCTCCCATCAGGGTTTTCTCTCACCAAAGGGATCTTGGTCTACTCATCTTTTTGCCTGTGGGTACAGTAAATACAGTCATATGTTTTAGTTTTTTAGAACTCGACTGTGAATAAAGATGCTGCTGGTTATGACACAGAAACAGATTGAACGTCAACGTGCTTGCTGCTAAACTGACGGGTTTGCCAAGAAAGTGATAATGTTGTTTTCTCTCTGTGACACAGTTTGGCTGAAATGTTAAGGGTGTCACACATTGTACTGGATGTAGATCTCCTGTTCATATATCAATCGTTCAGCGAGCTGTTGATGTCTGTCTGACTGCCGACATCTTCAGGCGATTCTACATGTAAAATCGGTTTGCACTCGGTCTCGGCAGGCAAACGTTATTGGTGTGTTCAAGCCATTAAGGAAGTGTTCCAGAAAAATAAGTATCATTTATTACAACTTTAATTGTTGATTTAGTGGTGGAATGTATTGACAGTGTTAACATATAGTACACCATTCTGGCAAGGCATTCATTTAAACTTTTACCTGATGTCTGTCGCATTACAATGGCATTGATTTCTAATGAAAAAGAGCATGTAATGATTTAATAAGCCAAGCAAGTGTCACATTCCTGACTTTATTTGCCTTTGTTTTACTTTGTTTAGTTGGTCAGGACATGAGCTGGGTGGGTAGTCTATGTTATGTGTTTCTATGTTGGGTTGAATGTGTTGCCTGATATGGTTCTCAATTAGAGGCAGGTGTTTGACGTTTCCTCTGATTGAGAACCATATTAAGGTAGGCTGTTCTCACTGTTTGTTTTGTGGGTGATTGTTCCTGTGTCTGTGTCTGTTGCACCACACGGGACTGTTTCGTTTGTTCGTTCGTTTGGCTGGTCTTTCCTGTTCGTGCGTTCTTCGTGTCTATATGTAAGTGCTCAAGTTCAGGTCTGTCTACGTCGTTTGTTGTTTTGTAGTTTGTGTAAGAGTTTTCGTGTTTCGTCTTGTTTTAAATAAATTTCCATTATGTCTGCATACAACGCTGCGTTTTGGTCCGACCCTTACATTTTTACATTTTAGTCATTTAGCAGACGCTCTTATCCAGAGCGACTTACAGTAGAGTGCATACATTTCATTACATTTTACATACTGAGACAAGGATATCCCTACCGGCCAAACCCTCCCTAACCCGGACGACGCTATGCCAATTGTGCGTCGCCCCACGGACCTCCCGGTTGCGGCCGGCTGCGACAGAGCCTGTGCGCGAACCCAGCCCAGCCTGGGCGCGAACCCAGAGACTCTGGTGGCGCAGCTAGCACTGCGATGCAGTGCCCTAGACCACTGCGCCACCCGGGAGGCCGGGTACTCCTCCTCCTCATCCGAGGAGGAGGCATTAGACAGCCGTAACAGCAAGGCTCTGTGTACTCATCATTTAGTATGCTAAATATCTAGGTATAAATGTCTTTATTTTACCCTATATTTGTCTCAAGTTATTGGCATGGTGTGAATAATACGCATTGTTTTGAAAAATAATAATTAACAAAGTACTTCATTGGTGCACATTTCAAAGCGAGTCGCCTGTTGAAAGAATTCCTTTTGATTAGCAAAGCATTCAAGCCTTGTTCATTAGGGAGTGGCAAAGATTAAAGAGAACAAAAGCAAGACAATTGCAAACGGTTACAAAGGATGTATTTCATTCTGAAAACAAATCCTGGTTTCTTTCTTTCTTGAATCAATGCAACAGGTTAACTGTTAGACAGTAACACTTGAGTTAACAACCACCCACACATCCCACAACAGGCCACCCCAGCACAGCAAGCCAACCAATTACCTTGTTGATTCAATGAGCAAACCCACCATATCATTATTATTTTGTTTTATACTGAACAAAAATATGAACTCAACATGCAAAGTGTTGGTCCCATGTTTCATGAGCTGAAATAAAATATCCCAGAAATGTTCCATATGCACAAAAAGCATATTTCTCAAAAATGTTGTGCACACATTTTCTTTACATCCCTGTTAGTGAGCATTTCTCCTTTGCCAAGATAATCCATCCACCTGACAGGTGTGGCATATCAAGAAGCTGATTAAACAGCATGGTTATTTCACAGGTGCACCTTGTGCTGGGCACAATAAAAGGCCACTCTAAAATGTGCAGTTTTGTCAAACAACACAATGCCACAGTTGTCTCAAGTTTTGAGGGAGCGTGCAATTGGAATGCTGACTCCAGGAATATCCACCAGAACTGTTGCCAGAGAATTGAATGTTCATTGCTCTACCATAAGCCGCCTCCAATGTCATTTTAGAGAATTTGACAGTACGTCCAACCGGCCTCACAATTGCAGACCACGTGTAACCATGCCAGCCCAGGACCTCCACATCCGGCTTCTTGTCCTTAGGGATCGTCTGAGGCCAGCCACCTGGACAGCTGATGAAACTGAGGAGTATTTATGTTTGTAATAATGTAATAAGTATTTCTGTCTGTAAAATACTCATTCTGATTGGCTGGGCCTGGCTCCCAAGTGGGTGGGCCTATGCCGTCCTATGCCGTCCATGGCTGCGTCCCTGCCCAGTCATGTGAAATCCATAGATTAAGGCCAAATGAATTTATTTCAAATTACTGATTTCCTTGTATGAACTGTAACTCAGTAAAATAGTTCAAATTGTTGCATGTTGCATTAATATTTTTGTTCAGTATAGTAATTGTTGAAGAGCCTGAGCCGTGTAAGAGTACAGTTGAAGTTAAAATGACGGACTGCACTTGGTGACCGTCCCCTCAATTACAGACAGTGAAATGTGACGTTATTACACAAAAGAAATGTTTTCAGACATCCCATCAACCAACGTCAACAGAGACAGCGCTTTGGCAGGAACGTGTTTATGACCATTTCCAAGACTGTCCCAAATGGCACCCAATTGGCTATGTAGTGCACTACTTTTCATGGGTTCTGGTCAAAAGTAGTGCACTACATAGGCAATAGGGTGCCACTTGGGACGCATTCCATGACAGTTCTCTGCCAATGAGGACTTTATGTTTCCACATCACCTGGGAGTTTGTTGTACTTGTAACCTGAGCTAACGTTTCAGTCAAGTTTACTAATTTGACTCTCAGAAGAAGTTGTGACCTTTCCTATACTTGGGAAGATTGGAAGACAGAGGAATGGATGGTGGAAGGAATAGGAAGGGAGTGTTATACTGTGGTGATGTTTCTATAGTTATGTTCACACTTACTGTAAAATAAATGAAAAATAGGGACGTCATAAGGCTTAATTTACATTTAGCAGACACTCTCCTCCAGGTAGCTAGGTAGGACAACCACATATCTCAGGATTGTAAGTCAATAAAGGCTCTCAGCAAAGTCAGTGCTAGTAAAGAAAAGACAAGTATAAGAAACTACAAAATTGACAATCTATTATTCAGTAGTCTACAGTTCTCTGTACAGCTTTGTAGGTGTGGTTTTGTGGTCTTACAGAGTGGTGCGAGATAGTGGCTGCATCATAGACAGTGTGAGATATGTGATTTCCATTACAAAGTTCATGTCAAGAATACATTAGAATACATTAGTGAAAGGAATTATTCAGTACTACTCTGTTTAAAGTATAGTTTATCTCTACCTAGTGTGTACAGTGCATTCAGAAAGTATTGAGGCCCCTTGACTTTTTCCACATATTATTACATTACAGCCTTGCTCTAAAATTGATTACCCCATAATGACAAAGCTTAAACAGGGTTTTAGAAATGTTTGCACATTCATTAAAAACAAAAAACAGAAATACCTTATTACATAAGTATTCAGACCCTTTGCTATGAGACTCAAAATTAAGCTCAAGCTCCTGTTTCCATTGATCATCCTTGAGATGTTTCTACAACTTGATTCAATTGATTGCACATGATTTGGAAAGGCACACACCTGTCTATATAAGGTCCCACAGTTGACAGTGCATGTCAGAGCAAAAACCAAGCCATTCGAAGGAATTGTCCGTAGAAATCTGAGACAGGATTGTGTCGAGGCACAGACCTGGGGAAGGGTACCAAAAATGTCTGCAGTGTTTAATGTCCCCGAGACCAAAGTGACCTCCATTCTTAAATGGTCAAAGTTTGGTACCACCAAGACTCTTCCTAGAGCTGGCCACCTGGCCAAACTGAGTAATCAGGGAAGAAGGGCCTTGGTCAGGGAGGTGACCAAGAACCCGATGGTCATTCTGACAGAGCTCTAGAGTTCCTCTGTGGAGATGGGAGAATCTTCCAGAAGGATAACCATCTCTGCAGCACTCTACCAATCAGGCCTTTATGGTAGAGTGGGCAGACAGAAGCCACTCCTCAGTAAAAGGCACATGACAGCCCACTTGGAGTTTGCCAAATGGCACATAAAGACTCAGACCATGAGAAACAAGATTCTCTGGTCTGATGAAACCAAGATTGAACTCTTTGGACTGAATGTCAAGCATCACATCTGGAGGAAACCTGGCACCATCCCTATGGTGAAGCTTGGTGGTAGCAGCGTCATCCTGTCGGGATGTTTTTCAGCGTCAGGGTCTGGGAGACTAGTCAGGATAGAGGGAATGATGAATGGAGCAAAGTACAGAGATCCTTGATGAAAACCTTCTCTAGAACGCTCACAACCTCAGACTGGGGCGAAGGTTCACCTTCCACCAGGACAACAACCCTTAGCATACAGCCAAGATAACGCAGGAGTGGCTTCGGGGCAAGTCTCAATGTCCTTGAGAGCAAGGACTTGAACCCGATCGAACATCTCTGGAGACCTGAAAATAGCTGTGCAGCGAAGCTCCCCATCCAACCTGACCGAGCTTGAGAGGATCTGCAGAGAAGAATTGTAGAAACTCTCCAAATACAGGTGTGCCAAGCTTTTAGCGTAATACCCAAGAAGTCTCGAGGCTGTAATCGCTGCAAAACAGTTCTTCAACAAAGTACTGAGTTAAGGGTCTGAATACTTATGTATTTTTTTTGTTTTTGCAAACATTTCAAAACCTGTTTTTGCTTTGTCATTATGGGGTATTGTGTGTGTCGCTTGGGGGGGGAAACAATTTACTCCATTTTAGAATAAGGGGAAAAGTCAAGGGGTCTGAATACAGTAGATTATGGCATCATGGTCGGGTCGTTATTGTAAAAGAGAATGTGTTCTCAATGCCTTACCTGGTTAAATGAAATATGTGGTTGTGGTGTTTTTCTTAGTTTAGGTAGGCCTAATATGTTATATGTAATTGCCATTACAGTTCAGCTTTATAATCAACTAGCCACTTCAGTTTCCAGCTGGTTACGTCTCAGATGGTTGGTTTCTCTTCCTCCTCTGCCGCCCACTCTGGAAACCTTTATGAGGAAATAACCTTTTGTTTGAAACTGTGTAAACATATTTACCTTCTGCATTTTATTGCCCTCCAATGGATCCTCGTTAAAGGATTTAAAGTGTACTCATTCAAATTACAGAGTCTCTAAAGAGTCCTGTATTGTTATTTTTTGTCACTACCTCCCGAGTCAGGAGTGGGTAATTTGTGCATGTTGCCTTCCTTGGAGGTGGTAGCCGTTTTCAAGCTCCCTCTCCAAAATCAAACCCTGACTCCCAGTTCAGTTCCCCAGCAAGAAAACCAAAAATGTCACTCAAACAGAAGTTTTTTTTTTGGAGGGGTTCTGAAAGAATCATAGGAGTGTCCACTGAAAGTTAACTAGCAACAACAACTGGAACCTAAAAAGAAAAAAACTAAATTTGCCCAAGAAGAGGCAAACAAAATTAAAACCAATACCAAACTTAAAGTCAGGAAGCAAACCAAGAAGGTGGAGCATACCAGTAACTGGGAAGATCAGACCAAGGAATGTTTTTTCTAGAAATCAAATCGGGAGCGCCAACTAAAGGTGTTGACCCTCAAGATCACTGGAGCACTGGGCCAGCCACTTATATATAGCACCTGGGCCAGCACAGGTGAAATGCCTTCCCACTAACGAGTTGGCAACCAGCACAGGGGTAACACATACTGACTAATGAGGTGATACCAATTGGTGTGCCCTACATGCTAACGTGCTAAAAGTCCAACCTCAAAACAAATGGAAAAACTAAAACCTGTAACACCCTCAGGGCTATTAAACTGAACGTCTGCAGTAATAATAATCGTGTTTGGAATCAATGCTCAATAATTATACTAGATTCTATTATTCTATTATAAAGAGAGGTTTTAATTAAAAACACCAACACAAGACTATGTCTGCATCCCAAATGGCACCCTATTGCCTTTAAAATTTTGACCAGAGCCCTATTGGTAGTGCACTATAAAAAAAAAAAAAAAAAAAAAGATGCACTGTAGGCGGAATAGGGTGCCATTTGGGACACAGGCATTGTCTTGTGTATGTGTTTTTAATTCATTCCTCCTATTTAAATACACACACATCTCACAATTTATCATTTTAATCTGTTAACTGTAGAATAATTAACAAATTGTGATTTATTAAAATCACAATGTATATGTTAAGATGTGCGTGTGGTTAATCATTTTTAATAGGGAGGAGGAAGGGTCCACATGCTTCATTTGCAACATGAATTAAGCAAAGTCGTTATGGCACTAATTAGCTGATCATAAAAGGATCTCGGTTTTATTCTGATTTATTATCAAAGTAACAATCAGCTGCTTCCTTGAAAGGAAGGCGGAATGTTCTCTCAGACTGAGAAGCCTATGTGCTGATATTTTTTTTTTACGTTCTAACCACTAGGCTACCTGCCGCCCCAAATAGTTGGTCATATCAATGTGACCGACTGGTCACTGTGCCACATAGGCTTCATTAATCAAGGCGTGTTAGAACATTCTATGGTTAAAACCTTACTGACATCAGGTCAGATCATAACACCAGCCAACATTTGTGACTTTTGTGACAACTATTGCTGGCAATTTTTATTTTTTATTTTCACATGGTGGCTTGATTTGTTTGAAAGGCCTACAGTATATGCATAATATGCTATGTAATTCAAGATAATTACTTTGAGTCTTATTCATGTATGACACTGGACTCTGAGGATGTTTAGGAGTTTTGTTGAAATTGATGAGGCGGCGTTGTCTTGTCTTGCAACTACAAAATGAATCCGTGAACTGTTGTTCTATTAGCAGTGGGCCTCGTCACGTTACATTATGATTACTGTTAGCTCTTTTCTTGTCTCTTTAAAGGTGCAATCTGCTATATTACAGCTATGTATGGTAATAGTGATAGCTATACACTGAGTGTACAAAACATTAGGAACACGTGCACTTTCCATGACATAGAATGACCAGGTGAATCAAGCTGAAAGCTATGATCCCTTATTGATGTCACTTGTTAAATCCACTTCAATCAGTGTAGATGAAGGGGAGGAGACAGGTTAAAGAAGGATTTTTAAGCCTTAAGACAATTGAGACATGGAATGTGTATGTGTGCCATTCAGAGGGTGAATGGGCAAGACAAAATATTTAAGTGCCTTTGAACGGGGTATAGTAGTAGGTGCCAGGCGCACCAGTTTGTGTCAAAAACTGCAACGCTGCTGGGTTATGACGCTCAACAGTTTCTCATGTGTGTCAAGAATGGTCCACCACCCAAAAGACATCCAGCCAACTTGACACAACTGTGGGAAGCATTGGAGTCAACATGGGGCAGCATCCCTGTGGAACGCATTTGACACCTTGTAGAGTCCATGCCCTGACGAATTGAGGCTGTTCTGAGGGCAAAAGGGGGTGCAACTCAATATTAGGAAGGTGTTCCTAATGTTTTGTACACTTAGTGCATATACCCATTGAAAACAAATTGCAGATTGTGGCTTTAAATCCCAAATTCCTAGATCTTTCCTACCCAATAAGAACTCTGTCAGCCTCCTCATGTTCCTTTCATCTAAACGTCAGTCTTTTGTCTCCCACACCTGTTTGAAGGTTCATGTCAGCACCAGAGCCCTTGGTTGCATCCCAAACGGCACCCTACTTCCGATATAGTACACTACTTTTCGTTAGAGCTCTGATCAAAAGGAGTGTACTAAATATGGTGCCATTTGGGACACAGACCTTGCCTTGTTTGAAGACCCTGTGTGTGGTTTGGATTGTACTGACATAAGTTGCTGATCTAATGTCATTCTATACCTCAATACTTTGTTGTCTGGTAGATTTTCTTTTTTTTTCTCCCTGCCAGTTTCCTTTTTTTGACTTGAAGTTTCTTTTGAAGTACATGTGCTACTGATAATTGAAGCACTACATCCCACTGAAGATAATATACAGATGTAGGATCTTAATTTGAGCCAGATTTCTACAGCAGGAAAATAATCCTGCAGCAACAGGATTATAATTCATGGAGATTTTTGTAGGGGTTGATACATTTTTCGTAAGGGACAATTCAAGTCTCAAATTTCAAAGTGGAAATTACAAACTTCAGAAGACTTTTTAAACCTCAAATATACTACAAGTTTACATTTCCTGTATTGCAGGAAAGGTCTTCGCAAATCCTCTACAGTACTCATTTAATGGATTTCAAAGTGAAACCTTAACTTGTTCTTTCATGGCCTAGAACCCTTATCCATCTTGATATGATACTGAGTTGAAAGTGTCGAGGCATGTCACCACTATGCATTTTTATTGTATTGTGAAGTCGGCCAAATCACAGCTGAAGATATCTCTTGTGAAATCACGCTCAACTGACTGATCACAGTGTGTATGACATTTGGAAGCATGGTATTCTTTGATCTTTGACCCAGGGTCATATAGATCAGGGTTTCCCAAAATCAGTCCTGGTTGGTTTTTGCCCTAGCACTACACAGCTTATTGAAATAATCAAAGCTTGATGATGAGTCGGTTATTTGAATCAGCTGTGTAGTGCTAGGGCAGGACTGGGTTTGGGAAACCCTGATATAGATCATAATAATTAACTAAATGATATGCCTAATCCTCAATTTCTTCTCTCTTTCTATTCCCCCCCCCCAGGCGAGAAGGTGACCATGTTTTCTGTCCTGGACATTGACCAGAACGACATTGTGGACACTAACGGAGCAGGAGATGCCTTTGTGGGAGGTGCAGTACACTAGTCTGTCTCCTCCCTGGATTCTCTCTTGTTTCTGCCAATGATCCTATCCACAGCATATATATAGATGCCCAATTAACCAATTATATTCCCATGTTCTATTCCTTTGATACATCTCCAGGGGAGTTCTGATTGTCTTATAGGGGTGCCCAGCCCTCCCCACCCCCTGGAATTCAAACCATTCTGTCAAATGTTATATTGAGGAGTGACACTATAATAAACTTTTCTTCTCTGCTATAGTCTTTTACTGACCCCTGACCCTTGCTTCTCACCTCTCTCTCTCCTCCCAGGCTTCCTGTCAGAGCTGGTCCAGGAGAGGCCGTTGGAGGAGTGTATCCGTGCTGGCCACTATGCAGCCAACGTCATTATCAGACGAGCAGGATGTACCTTCCCTGAGAAACCTGACTTCCCTTGATGTACCCAACCATTTTCCCCCAACCACAAATGTATTTTCCTTACCTTACAAACACCTGCATAAAGCTGTGTGTATGTATGTATGTGCCTCAAAGTTGTGTGTATAAAGTTTGTTTAAAGTTTACAATAATTCCATGGATATAACCGGTCAACAACATTGTTGCTATGTGTTGTAATTTACTGTGAGATTATTGATCATCAGTGATTCAATTTGCTTTAGTAGATTACTTTTTAAACAACTTTCTAAACAACACTCCACTTTCTATGCACCATCTGTCAGTTCAAAACCACTAAATATTAACTCTCATTTAAATCTCTTGATTGTTTTGGCTTTGCTATTAAAAGGTTACGATGTCTAATACTAAGGACCAGGTGTTTTTCCTCGCCAGGTCAATACGTGGTCTAGAAAAACTCAGGGCCCTACTATCAATAAAGTAATGTCTGAAATGTGGAGTTTGATATTATTATTTTTTTCTTAAATGTTGCCAAGTTCGTTTTGCCATGACGCACAAAATTGTTCATTAAAACAACAGGCGTGGGTGGTCTGAGACTTTGTCAAATGTTCCTTGAGTTCATACAATGCCTTCACACCACATTTCCAATGCCTTGTCATCTTGAATGTAATACGTAAAGTAACAAATGCATAAAGAGTTTGACTGTTGCCATAATACCAAGCTGTGTATATCTTTCATCCATTCCAACCACTTTTTGATGAATGATTGAAGGTGTGGTTGTAGCAAGCTAATCATTTTCTGCATCCTACTGGCTACTAAAGATAATGACTGTTGTGTTATTGTAACAGGCGGTGTAGATCTTTCACCCATTCTAACCAACTGAGCAAAAAAGGAAACGTCCTCTCACTGTCAACTGCGTTTATTTTCAGCAAACTTAACATGTGTAAATATTTGTATGAACATAACAAGATTAAACAACTGAGACATAAACTGAACAAGTTCCACAGACATGTGACTAACAGAAATGTAATAATGTGTCTCTGAACAAAGGGGAGGTCAAAATCAAAAGTAACAGTCAGTATCTGGTGTGGCCACCAGCTGCATTAAGTAATGCAGTGCATCTCCTCCTCATGGACTGCACCAGATTTGCCAGTTCTTGCTGTGAGATGTTACCCCACTCTTCCACCAAGGCACCTGCAAGTTTCTGGGGGGAATGGCCCCAGACGTGCTCAATGGGATTGAGATCCGGGCTCTTCGCTGGCCATGGCAGAACACTGACATTTCTGTCTTGCAGGAAATCACGCACAGAACGAGCAGTATGGCTGGTGGCATTGTCATGCTGGAGGGTCATGTCAGGATGAGCCTGCAGGAAGGGTACCACATGAAGGAGGAGGATGTCTTCCCTGTAACGCACAGTGTTGAGATTGTCTGCAATGACAACAAGCTCAGTCCAATGATACTGTAACACACCGCCCCAGACCATGACGGACCCTCCACCTCCAAATCGATCCCGCTCCAGAGTACAGGCCTCGGTGTAACGCTCATTCCTTCAATGATAAACGCGAATCTGACCATCACCCCTGGTGAAACCGTGACTCGTCAGTGAAGAACACTTTTTGCCAGTCCTGTCTGGTCCAGCGATGGTGGGTTTGTGCGACGTTGTTGCCGGTGATGTCTGGTAAGGACCTGCCTTACAACAGGCCTACAAGCCCTCAGTCCAGCCTCTCTCAGCCTTTTGCGGACAGTCTGAGCACTGATGGAGGGATTGTGCATTCCCGGTGTAACTTGGGCAGTTGTTGCCATTCTGTACCTGTCCCGCAGGTGTGATGTTCAGATGTACCGATCCTGTGCAGGTGTTGTACACGTGGTCTGCCACTGCGAGGATGATCAGCTGTCCATCCTGTCTCCCTGTAGCGTTGTCTTAGGCGTTTCACAGTACGGACATTGCATTTTATTGCCCTGGCCACATCTGCAGTCCTCATGCCTCCTTGCAGCATGCCTAAGGCACGTTCACGCAGATGAGCAGGGACCCTGGGCATCTTTCTTTTGGTGTTTTTCAGAGTCAGTAGAAAGGCCTCTTTAGTGTCCTAAGTTTTCATAACTGTGACCTTAATTGCCTACCGTCTATAAGCTGTTAGTGTCTTAACAACCGTTCAGCAGGTGCATGTTCATTAATTGTTTATGGTTCATTGAACAAGCATGGGAAACAGTGTTTAAACCCTTTACAATGAAGATCTGTGAAGTTATTTGGATTTTTACAAATTATCTTTGAAGACAGGGTCCTGACAAATTGTAGTTTCTTTTTTTTCTGAATTTAGATGTGTTTGCAGCAAGCTAATAATTTAGACTACTGTATTGTAAAGCATGATGGGAAAACAGATAAACCTCCATCATTAGCAAAACGGGGTCCAGGGCAGGCCAGATCCAGCCCCAAGCCTGGGTGTCCTAGTACAGACCAGAGAGCTGGGTAATCTCCAAGGGGCTCGTAGGGTTCTAACTGGATTCTCCCAGACTCCCGAATCTCTATAAATACGTCCAAAATGGCACCCTATTTCTTAAATAGTTCACTACTTTTGACCAGAGCCCAATGGTCTCCCTATGGGCCCTGGTCAAAAGTAGTGCACTATATAAGGACTGAGGTTCCATTTGGGATGATGGTGCCACGGCTGCTGGAGGTCGTTTCTCTCAATTATGGGATTAGAGGTGCCTCTTCATGGTGATCATTAGAGAGCACTGGAAATTAGGCTGATCCTGCACCCAGCTGGCTGATCCCCCCCGCACCCAGCTGTGCTGTTGCCGGGTGTTGGATAGGGGAGACAAGGATCACCGAGAGGCCCCAGACTGTCCCTTCCTCCCTCCAGGCATGGTGGGCCACAAGTAGTGGATAATGGGGATTGAGATATGTGCCAAATGGCACCCTATTCCCTAGATGATGTACTACTTTTGACCAGGGACAATTTTTCTTAAACCCCTTTATCCATTTATTTTTGCCTCCCTAATAAGGTTCTGGTCAATAGTAGTGCACTATATAGGGAATAGGTTCTGAGCCAGTACTACATTGCTCCTTTAACAGTAGTATATACAAACTGTAGCCTATAACCTATACTATTATCATAGACTGAGGTCAAAATATGCCTATGTCCCATATAACTGTGAAACTGAAAAATTGAAATACAAAAACACACATTATGCAATATGCCATTTTCATATTGTGTATAAATAATAGTACAGAACTCAACCTGTTTGCATATATTTTCCCTTTAATTTCTGGGCTCATTAAATGTGAAGAGTGATCCTATTCAAACACCTCTTATGCAAAGGGCTGTAGATCCATTTAATGATGCTTGGTTTATGCGTTTATGTTAATCAGGGGCATCTAGGTGAAAACAGGCTCTAGCCAAAATGTTATTAACAACTTTGAGACACTTTTTTCATCAGCGTTTTAAGGTTTCACACAGATGCGCTTTGAAAAGGACCACATTTCTGATTGGCAGAGATCACACTCCGTAGCAGCTGGTTCATTTGCTTCTCAACTTGACAGATGGCAAAACACAAACACAAAGGATGCGTGACAAATGGCACCCTATTCTCTATTTTGTGCACTACTGGTCAAAAGTAGTGCCCTAAATAGAGAATAAGATGCGATTTTAGACTGAAACAAAAAGATGGAGCCATGATTAAGTAATGAGAATGAGGAATGCTGCGTGGTTTACCGCGAGAAGAAAAACTGTTAACCACACTTTTCTACCGTGCTTTACTTCATTTTAAAGTGTAAGAACAGTAGTTTAAATGTTACGGATGTGTCATTGTCTCTGTCTCAGCAACTAACTGGCTAAGGTCCTCTGTTTCTCCCTTGGGGTGTGCGATACCCAAGTCTGAATTCTACCAACTTCTAATGTTCTTAATTTATACATATACAGAGTTCAATTAGATCAGAGCTGCTAGAAGAACATATGGCGTTGGCAAATTTGGGCTCATCATATGAGAGTTATATTTTCAAAGAAAGAACACAATTCGTATGTCTGGTATTTACCCTCATTCATCAGCACCATCCCTTCTTTGACTGCGTGAAAAGCAAAAGCAGTGTGTCTGCATCCCAAGAGCACTATATAGGGAATAGGGTGCAATTTGGGAGAGATCCTGTGGGCCCTGGTCAAAAGTAGTGCACTACATAGGAAATAGGGAGGCATTTGGAACAAAATGAAAGGGTCCTGGTCAAAAGTAGTGCCCAACACAGGGAATAGGGTTCCATTTGGGATGGGAATTGACTGACTGGGGACGTAGCCAGAGCAGACCAGACCAGTGTTTTGCCCCGCAGATGGGCATCAGTGTTGCTGAACAGCACTGGGTGGCAGTTGGCAAGGTTTGAGAGAGAGAGGAGAGATGGGGGATGGTCAGACTGTGTGGATGGCACATGCTCCAACTACGTCCCAAATGGCACCCTATATCAGTTTCCCAACTCCAGTCCTCTAGTACCCCCAACAGCACACATTTTTGTTGTAGCCCCAGACAAATTCACCGGATTCAACTCATTGAGAGCTTGATGATTATTTGACAAGTTGAATCAGGTGTGTGTGTCTGGGGCTACAACAAAAATGTGCCCCTCATTGTGCAGAGCCTAGTCCTGTGGGCATGGAGGAGTTTGGCCTGGTTCGAACGTAGTAGGGTGCGTGGAGGTTCATAGGGGGAGAGAATGTCTAACAGGTAGGCGGGTCCGATTCCATTTAGGGCATTGTAAACGAGGTGGAGAATTTTATAGTAAATTACTTGAGGAACATGTAGCCAATGGAGCTCAACAAGGATGCGGGTGATGTGCGCAGACTTTTTTTGTTTGTGCTAGAATACTTGCGGCACTGTTTTACCTGAGCTCAAGTTGATTAATTAAATTTGCAGTCAGGCCCCCAAGAACTGCGTTTCCATAATCAATTCCGGATAAAATGAGTGCATGGATTAGTTTTTCTGCGTCAGATGTGGTGAGAGAGGGTCTTATGCGGGAGATGTTATTCAGGTGAAAGAATGACGTTTTACAGACGTGACTAATGTGGGCATTGAAGGAAAGAGCAGGGATGGATTTCACACACAAATTAGTGTAGGCAGCAGCTGTAACATCTTGAGGTTGTTGATGGATAATTTCCATAATATGATTGAATCATACTGTTGATTTATTGGTGTCCATTTAATAGACTATGATTCTTTGTCTTGTCTGTCTTCCTTTAAAATTATATCAATATTATTTTTTGTATGTGTCATAACGATTTTATGTTGTGATCATGGTCAAGGACTTGATGTCTTCATTATATTAGGATTGGGTCAATTTAACAGTCCTTCTGCAAAAAGACCTATCCAGCTGGTTCTATGATCAGAAGATGCTTTGGAAACAAGGTGGCCCAATAGGCTGCATTATCTAGAAAGTTATTCCGGATAACGGCAATTAATGCCAATGTCAATTTGTACACTAGCTGTGCAAGTATTATGCCACTCGCAGAATACAGCCCTGGATAAAGACATCAAGACGTGTTGCAAAAAAAATGTAATCTTCCCATGCACATCCCGGGACATTTTAATGTGGAAAGTGAAAGTGACATTACATTTGCCGCTATGATCATTGGGGAAGCGCTACTGCTACAGGGGCGACGGTCTGCTCCACTTCACTGACTGAAGTAGGGATGTCTACAGTGAAGAAGGGGGAGGGAGGTACCACTTTGTCACAGGCTGCTATGTAGATTAACCTTTCAATTAGTTGTTATCAGGTCCTCTCTGTCTCAGCGCGAGCCTTCAGCGAATCGTTTAGAGATTAAAAATACAAGGAAACCCCCCTATGGATGTGCCGCTGTGAGTGTGATTATTTATATCCGATCGTCGTTTCAGTCATCGTGTTAATAAAGAAGAGGACTGTATCCGATAAAGAAAACTTGAAGAGGTAACTACCAGCAAATATTTACGGTAGCTAGCCGATGCCTTTTTCTCTCACTGGTTACATGTTCATCCTTGCATAAAACTTGCGTAAATTGTTTTGCCTCCTTGCCCAGCGTCGGTCGGAACATTTTGTAAACGATGTAGCCTACATTCCAAGGAGACTGTATATCACTGACTAATAATGTGTAAACGAGAATGGACCTGCGAGTCGAGTGAGAAATGGATGGATCGCGAAACTGTAGCAATACATTTATTATTGAGGCACAGTGAAGATGCCGCTACTCCGATTTCCCGGGTCAACTACTCCGTTTGTAGGCTATGTGGAATTTCCCCCCCATGTGTTTATTTTCTAGTCGGAAATGCAGTGCAAGATAATACAGAAAATAAGTATTGTCATAATTTACACGGTAGAATGTTGATGATCGCTGTAGCCTAACACAGGCAGGCACTCGTGCTATGTAGAGAAATTCTACCGCTTGATGGATAAGAAATTCTGAATGATTATTTATAGTGTGCCCTATTTATTATGATGTAGCCCACCCGTAAACGTTTGGTAGCCTACATGAGTTGGTGAAAACTGAAATCAGTGAATTGTCAGTGCTTCTGGGAATAGGCTATAGTGAATTTCCACAAGAGTGGAAAATAAAATGAGAACACCAGTTTGTGGGGAAAGAAGTGTCGGGTAGCATGGACAACCATAGCACGATAATAGCCCATCACCTTCAAACCTTTTTAAAACTTGCTGCTTTAAATCAGCAGTCAAGTCTTCGCCGTTTTTTTGCAAATAAATGATGGATTTAACAAACAACCAATTAAAGTCTAAAATGATCCAAATAATTTTGAAGTGTAACCAATTGTTTCAAGGAGGAGTCGTAGTAAAGGTGGGCTGTCGTTTGACACAGGATATAGTTTAACCAGAAATCATTAATTTAACCACTGACCTGCGGTAACTTCTATGTAAATGAATGACAATCTAATTGAGATACAAAGGTATATTAAATTGTCCCTATAGTGCACCGACGTATTCAGTCAAACGATAAGTGCTCAGGGTAAATACAACATCAAACCATGATACGAGAAGACACCTTAAGAGGCGGTTCAATTGAGTATAGTGACAGATCAAGCAGCCAACGCAGTCCCTTCTAAAGTGAGCTCATATATAATGATTGACATGTACTTTATCAAACCAGAAATCGGATCTTGCCTTTACAGCCAATATTAAAGTTGCTAGGGAGGGTACATTAGTGTAGGTAAGGTTTAATGAGACTCCATTGGATTGTAATCAGCGTCATGTCGGATTTATGTAAACTACAACATTGTAACAAAATGGCGACTGTTTAGGTCACGTCATTAATGCAGGCAGCAATGTTTTTTCCTACAACTCAACTGATACAAGCAAGGTTAGTTACATATTATCTTCTCGTTCGTAAGCGTCTCATGTTAGTTTGAACATAAATTGCCGTCATAAATTTCCGGTAACCATCCCTCCGCAGCTGTCAAAAAGTGTAACAATATGAATTGATCGTGTGCGGCTAACGTTCAAGCTCGCGCCGACTGCTAAAATGAACAAATCCTTGTTTATCACTCGTTACGCATACAAGCTGTCAAACTCGCGTGCAAGAAGTCAAACTCCATTGCCCTTCTTGTTCTACATTGTAGCTGATTTAGAAACACTGAGTAGCCTAGTTTAGTCAGCTGGTGCTGTTACAATGAAGCATTTAACTATCAACCAAAAAATAACACAAATGATATCACAAGTAATTCTGATAGGTGTTTTAACATATATTTAACAGGTGACATTTAATCTCTCTTGTTGTTATGACTGTAGTCAGTGTCATGACAAATTCATCTTAATCATTATTTTACCACAAACTATTGCATGAGGTTAGGTCAATCGGTGGATTATAGTATCAGACTCAGACTACGGATTAAGTAACATTGGCCTATCCCTAACCTACCTAGAATCAACTTCAATCCGTCTGAACTGCTTTATAATCCATCTGTTTCTCTTGAGTGTTGTTGACCTTCATTTCATGTTGTCTTGGTCTGCTTTTCAGTAAATGTTATGGTGAGGTCTCAGAATATAGCCTAGCCTACTAATCCAAAAACACTTATATTGGTCATGGCCCAATGTGTAAAGTGTATACTAGGCCGAGCTCTCACAATTCACTACCAGTAATCAAAACAATCTAGTTATTGTCTAATGTGACCATGGGCTACTAGTACTTGAGATTCAGTAAAGGTGCTGGTTGAAACAAATATATAGAAATTCTGGCTCTGTTATTGTTAGGGTACAGTATTGCATATTTTTGACTTGTGATCTTATTTGACTGTTTATGACTATCTGTGTTTTTTCTTTTAAGTTATCATCTGGATCTTGAAGGAACTAGCGACATTCGAAGGAATCGTGTTCCAAGTCGGTCGGTAACTGTCCCAACCTTCGAGGAATTTACTATCTAGCTACTTTCATCTTATTTTGAGGTTACATGTGAGCTTCCACCTTGGATGAGGATTTACAGCAGGAATGTATTGATGCCGAGGTGGAACATTACTTTTTGACCTTCAAGATGTGTTGGATGTATCAAATGTTTCACAACAACAAGGGATATTCTCTATGGATCACTTTTTCCTAAATATCATTGTTTAACCATGGTGGAACTTGCTAACCCTCTGTATACGGAGTGGATTCTAGAAGCAATACAGAAAATCAAAAGGCAAAAACAGAGGCCTTCCGACGAGCGGATTTGTCATGCGGTGGCTACCTTACACAGATTGGACAAGAGGACCGTTCTGGAGCAGTTGGCGTTAAGTGTTCACAATGGTTCCATTCTCAAAGTCACCAATAAGGGGAGCGTGTCGTACAAAGACCCTGAGCACCCTGGGAGAGGAGTATCTTCATCAACAACATCATCGCTCAAACCTGTTAGTGCAAACCTATCTGTCCCATTGTCTAAAGGATCTATATGGAATCCCAGTGACCTTCGCCACGTTGACTGGAATAAAATTCTGAGGAGGGCCATCGAGGGTCTGGATGATAACCACGGTTCCTCTCTGAAGAACATCCAGAGGTACCTAAGGAACCAGGATGATCTATCACATGTCCTGGACAACCCGGGGTTTCAGCAGAGGTTACGACTGTCCGCCAAACGGGCAGTCAACAACGGCCGGCTGGAGAAGACCGGCCCACTCTACAGGTTAAACCAGGGGGGTAGTGGAGCGGAGGGGAGGAGCCAGAGGTGTCCAGGTGCTTCCCCATTGGCTCTTCAGTGTGTCACACTTCTTCCACATGAGAGTGACCAGGTACAGTATACTGATACTAGGTTATGTATTATAGTAGCCTGCTGATAATACTGTGTATTCCAAGGCTTCTTTCACTAGGTACAGTATGCTACTCATAGCCTCTGAATCCTTTATGTCGATAATATATCCCCCTCTTTGGTAAAAAATCGTCTGCTAAATGGCATATATTATCCCTTTAGCCGGCAAAATAAACACTAGATTGTTGTTTGACCAATATGTCTCATTTTGGAGTATTCAGTCTCATTTGGTTAAGGACTTGATGCTCTCACTGATCATGCCTAATCGGCTTCAAGCACTGGGTGATGATGCTGCACTTGAGGAATGCAATTGGATGATAGCTGACAGTTTTGTGATGAATAGCAGAGCTCTTGTGGGTTTAAATCAAGCTGTTGTGATATAATATTGCTGCTTGGAAACACAGCTACTCAGTAGATCTCCTAGCTAGTTCAGTGTGTACTTTAGGAAACTACTAGGCCTTGTTGACATTTCCTCTGCTCAGGAAAATACTTTGTAACCAATTGGCCATTTTTGCATTTGTTTGGCAGAATAGATGGGCTATGTTGTTATAGACAGAGAGTAAATAACGTACAGTAGCTTTAAGTTATTTGTCTTTGAGAACACAGGGTTGTGTGTAATATATAATTTTATGGGTCAATTATTTTATACTAATACACTTGCTCAAATATGTTTAACAAGTAATACAAATCTAAAAAAGATAGGTGACAAAATTATCAACACCCCTGTTTTCGATACTCCAGCACCCTCCCCTTGCTAGGACACTGAGCCTTTTTCTATAATGTTTTATGAGATTGGAAAACACATTGGGAGGGATCTTAGACCATTCCTCTTTTTCTATAATGTTTTATGAGATTGGAAAACACATTGGGAGGGATCTTAGACCATTCCTCTGTGCAGAATCTTTCCAGATACTTTATATATATATATTTGGCATGCGCTTATGGACTGCCCTCAATTCAAACCACAGGTTTTCAATGGGGTTCAAGTCCGGAGACTGAGATGGCAATTGCAAAATGTTGATTTTTTTTGTGGTCAGTTAACCATTTCTTTGTATATTTTGATGTGTGCTTGGGGTCATTGTCTTCCTGGAACATCCAATTGCGGCCAAGTTTCAGCTTCCAGGCAGATGCAACCAGGTTTTTGGCTAAAATGTCCTAGTACAGTTGATGATGCTGTTGACCTTAACAAGGACCTCAGGCCCAGTGCAAGCAAAACATCCCCATAACATCAAAGGTCCATCACCTTATTTTACATTAGGAATGAGGTTCTTTTTTTGCATATGCATCCTTCTTTTGATGCCAAACCCACTGCTGGTGTGCATGACCAAAGACCTCTATTTTTGTAACATCTGACCATACCATCCAGTTCCGGTCCAAGTGCCAATGCCTTTAACAAACTCCAGGCATTTACATGTGTCGGTTTCTCTCAATAAAGGATTTTTTATGGCAACCCTTCCAAATAGCCTATTGGCATGGAGGTGACGTTTAATTGTAGATTAAGAGACTTGGTTCCCCCAAGATGCAACCAAGTTCTGTAATTCTCCAACTGTGGCCCTTGGACTTTTCTTTGCCTCCCAAATCATCTTCCTCACTGAATGGGGACAAGATACAAATGCACCCTCTACCAGGCACGTTTACCACTGTTGCAGTGATTAAATTTGTAATAATTGCTCTAATAGTGGTAAGTGCTATATTTTTTTTTTCTACGCATTGCCTGCTTTTTTGAAAGTCAACAACCATTTGCCTCATGACTTCTGAGTTCCATACATTTTTGGCATTCCACATGGTGATGGATGACAAAGGGATTTTAGCCGTGGAAGGCCACAATACTGTTCCTTAAACTGAAATATTTTTTTTTAAAGTAGAATATTAATGCAGATTTCATTTAGTTTGATTTGAATCTTTAGGGTTACCAATAATTATTTTTATCTACTTGTTATCCAAAATTGTTCTCTGAGCAATTATATTAATATAAGATTTTTTCACCAGCTGATTTTATAAGACTATTTTTTTCAGCAGCTGTGGCAGTTATCGGAGCGAGGCTGAATGGGGTCTAGCGGGGGGTCTTCCTGCATGGGGGGTGTGTGTGTGTGAGGTCTTCCTAGGGCATATGTACAGTGCATTTGGATAGTCTCAGACCCCTTACCTTTTTCCACATTTTGTTACATTACAGCTTTTTTCTAAAATGAATTAAAAAATATATATATATTATCCTCATCAATCTACACACAATACCCCATAATGACAAAGCGAAAACAGTTTAAAATATATTTTTTGTGAATTTATCAAAAATAAGGACACCTTATTTACATACATATTCAGACCCTTTGGTATGAGACTTGAAATTGAGCTCAGGTGCATCCTGTTTCCATTGATCATCCTTGAGATGTTTCTACAACTTGATTGGAGTCCACCTGTGGTACATTCAATAGATTGGACATGACTTGGAAAGGCACACACCTGTCTATATAAGGTCCCACAGTTGACAGTGCAAGCCATTCAAAGGAATTGTCCGTAGGAATGTGTCGAGGCACAGATCTGGGGAAGGGTACCAAAACATTTCTGCAACATTGAAGGTCCCCAAGAACAGAGGCCTCTATCATTCTTAAATGGACGAAGTTTGGAACCACCAAGACTCTTCCTACAGCTGGCCACCTGGCCCAACTGCGCAATCGGGGGAGAAGGGCCTTGGTCAGGGAGGTGACCAAGAACCCCAGAGTGGAGATGGGAGAACCTTCCAGAAGGACAACCATCTCTGCAGCACTCCACAAATCAGGCCTTTATGGTAGAGTGGTCAGATGGAAGCCACTCCTCTGTAAAATGCACATGACAGTCCATGGACTCAGACCACGAGAAAACAAGATTCTCTGGTGTGATGAAACCAAGATTGAACTCTTTGGCCGGAATGCCAAGCGTCACGTCTGGAGGAAACCTGGCACCATCCCTACGGTGATGCATGATTGTGGCAGCATCATGCTGTGGGGATGTTTTTCAGCGGCAGGGACTGGGAGACCAGTCAGGATAAAGGGAAAGAAGTACAGAGATCCTTGATGAATTCCTGCTCAGGAACTCGGCCTAGGATGAAGATTCAAAGTAAAATGTCTGAATACTTATGTAAATCTGATATTTCATTTTTTTTCTTTATATATTTGCCTTGTCATTACAGGGTATTATGTGTAGATTGATGAGAGGAGAAGAAACTATTTAATCAATTTTCGAGTAACAGTAATAAAATGTGGAGGAAGTCAAGGGGTCTGAATTCCGTGTGTGTGTTAGTACCAGTCAAAAGTTTGGACACACCTACTCATTCAAGGGTTTTTCTTTATTTGTACTATTTTCTACATTGTAGAATAATAATGAAGACATCAAAACTATGAAATAACACAGATGGAATTATGTTGTAACCAAAAAAGTGTTAAAATAATCCAAATATATGTTTTATATCAAAGTAGCCACCCTTTGCCGTGATTACAGCTTCACACACTCTTGGCATTCTCTCAACCAGATTCACCTGGAATGCTTTTCCAACAGTCTTGAAGGAGTTCTTCTGAGCACTTGTTTGATGCTTTTCCTTTACTCTGCGGTCCAACTCATCCCAAACCATCTCAATTGGGTTGAGGTTGGGTGATTGTGGAGACCAGTTCATCTGATGCAGCACTCCATCACTCTCCTTCTTGGTCAAATGGCCCTTACACAGCCTGGAGGTGTGTTGGGTCATTGTCCTGTCATAAAAAAATAAAATAAAAAATGGGACGGCGTATCGCTGCAGAATGCTGTGGTAGCCATGCTGGTTAAGTGTACCTTGAATTCTAAATAAATTACTGACCGTGTCACAAGCAAAGCACCATCACGCCGCCACCTCCATGCTTCACGGTGGGAACCACACATGCAGAGATCATCCGTTCACCTATTCTGCGTTTTACAAAGACACGGCGGTTGGAACAAAGAATCTCACATTTGGACTCATCAGACCAAAGAACAGATTTCCACTGGTCTAATGTCCATTTTAGTAGTGGTTTCTTTGCAGAAATTTGACCATGAAGGTCTGATTCACGCTGGCCTTCATGGTCTGCGTGTATCAGTTGATGTTGTGATGTCTGTTACTTGAACTCTGTGAAGCATTTATTTGGCCTGCAATCTGAGATGCAGTTAACTCTAATGAACGTATCCTCTGCAGCAGAGGTAACTGTGTCTTCCTTTCCTGTGGTGGTCCTCATGTGAGCCAGTTTCAACATGGCGCTTGATGGTTTTTGCTACTGTACTTGAAGAAACTTTGAAAGTTCTTCACATTTTCTGGATTTACTGCCCTTCATGTTTTAAAGTAATGATGGACTGTTGTTTCTCTTTGCTTATTTGAGCTGTTCTTGACATAATATGGACTTGGTCTTTTACCAAATAGGGCTATCTTCTGTGTACCACCCCTACCTTGTCACACACAACTAATTGGGTCAACGCATTAAGAAGGAAAGAAATTACACAAATTAACTTTTAACAATGCACACCTGTTAATTGAAATTCATTCCAGGTGACATCCTCATGAAGCTGGTTGAGAGAATGGCAAGAGTGTGCTACGCTGTCATCAAGGCTAAGGGTGGCTCCTTTTTGTAGAATCTCAAATATAAAATATATTTTGATTTGTTTATTTTTTGGTTACTACATGGTTCTATATGTGTTATTTCATAGTTGTGACCTCTTCAATATTATTCTACATTTTAGAAATCAGTAAAAATAAAGAAAAACGCTTGAATGAGTAGTTCTCCAAACTTTTGACTGGTACTGTATGTATTTTAAGTGGTGACCACGATTTAGCAGCTGCTCTACTAAATGCATGTAGGGGAAACGCTGTCAAATAATTTTGGAGCTAACTGTATGGCTTGATATAGGGCCCCTAAAAACTCTTAGCCTTCATTTTTTTCTCTTGACCATGATGCATGAGACGTGTGTTTTCACTCTGCAGAGATTGTGGCTCCATCACTCAGCAGTAACTCATGCTGCATGTGAACAATACTGTATTGACAGCAGTTTTGTACTTGACAAATGAAAAGGACTTTACAGTGAAGGCCAAAACATTGGAAGGTTACTATTACTGTTGCCATAAAACAGTTTTCCTCCCTTTTGTGTAGAAGGTCAAAATTACAGTCTAGGGCTTTGTGAGTATAAAGTTGCGTTAACATGTTGTCTCCAAGTTATGGAAAGGATTAATTTATGTTAATCATTTGGTAATTTACTACTTTTAAATGATGTAGGCCTACAGTAGACTATTCTAGATTGGCATTTTCACTAGTGGAGACATTATCTACCCTTCAGTTTCATTATGAATATCAGGAAATAACACCCTTGACGATATAGCCACAAGTTTGTGTTTGTGGTCAGACCAAAGTGAAACAGTTCTGTTTTAAGACACTGTCCTCCTGTAATAAAAAGCTTGACATCACCAAGAAATGTCTTGGCCCTATTCTGTATAAGTTTGGAGTTTTTCAATTACACTCAGCTAATGTGCTATTTGGTGGTGACATCACTAAGTTCTTTTAGTTTACAAAGATCTTTTAGTTTACTCAAAAGGATTACTTCTTTCTAGTCCTTGAAGTTAGCGAGTAACAAAGCATAACTAGTGGGTATAGGAAATGAGAGTCTTGGAAAAGAGCAGTCTTGGGTCAAAGTTTATATGATTCTAAAGTGAGTTTGGCTGCAACAAAGGCAAGGAATTTTTTTCTTCTCTCCCCTTACTGTTATGTAACCTGTTCTTCAGCACTGCTCTCTGCCTGGCTTCTAGAACAGCAGTCTTCTAATAGAACCCCACCCCCCTCATGGAACACAACTGTGCCTTTTTAAAGCACTGTAATTTCCTCTAATGTACTTCATTTGGAATTCCCTAGTCAATCAGTAATATCTTCTCTTTAGCTGTGTGTTCTTTTTTTTCTATTATTTTTCAGATGAGCACCACTTTTAAGGGTTTTTATTTTTCTCTGTTTAATCACCAATCGGAGGCTGTTTCCTACTGCAAAAAATATCTAATGGCCAGCCCAGACTAGGCTAGCCACATAGGGTTTTTGCTTTATACATTTTTGAAGTACTGTGTAAGTTGTGAAACTTGACTTTATCAACTACACATACACTGCACTTATCATTTCACAATTGCACTAATCTCATCAAAATCAATAGCTTACTACATCAGCAGGTTTTCTAGGCTAATTCAGTGGTTCTTATCTAATTAAGTAGATTCACGTAAGAATTGTTAAAATAATTTATATTCCTAAAACATAAGTAGAAAATTATACTGTTGCTGTTTCCTGTTCTGATTTATAGCCCAGTGTCTCAACACTGGTTTTAGCTGTCCAATTTCATAATAAATATGCTGATGTAGGTTGTGATATTTTGAATACAAAAATTGCTCTTTACACATGTCAGTCATGTGTTCAGATTACTTTTATTTTCCTAAATTAGAACTTTTTATGAACTGCAAACACACATACATTTGCCAAGGGTCCACTCGGAGCTGGAATTGATTACCTTGTTCTACTGTAATCAATATTGTGCACAAATGATTCACTCGCATCGATATTGTATGGAAATCAATGGAACTGGGACAATTCGCTGACGCTACATGTGCGTTTGTTCTCTTCTAAAAGACAAACCTCCAATAACTTGGGTATACTACATTTACCAGTCGATCAACAATAACCTGTAATAGCTATATATCAACTTATAGCTTTGTGAGACCATTTATATCGGTAGATAGCCGATACGGTAACGGAAACAACACTTTTTTTGACTGGATAATTCCAATGAATCACCACCTCACATCGGTTTCTAAATGACTTCAGAGATTGGCTTTCATTTGAATTATAGCTTAAGCCTCAAATCCATGAATTCATTTGAGGCCAGAGTCATTTATGGGAGGAGAGGGAAAAAATTATTATACTACGGACTGGCACATATAACGAGAACACAGGTATTAAACGAAAGATATGAATCTGTTTTAAGCAATCGATTTTGTGAGATCGTGATGACTATAAACTTTAATACTCACATCACCAATCTGAGGTAAAAACGATATTTCATTTTTCTGATATTTTTGTGTGGTGAAAATGTCTAATGTAGTAACACGTTCAGCCCATCCATAGGAAAATTAGTGTAAAATTTGAAGAATTAGTCAAGATAATGAAATATTTTGATTTGGGATGATAGTAAATGAAGCACACTTTATTTTTTTGTTGCAACTATGACATCTGTTTCTCACTGCTTTTTAACCATGGAGAGAGTATACAAATCCTCCTAAAGACAATTTAACCAGGCGCTGTAGACTAGATCTTCCATAGTGACTGTGCAGAAGCCTGAACCTTTGTCTCTACTCGTATGCTCAGGCTACCGATTTGATGTAATAAAAAGCTAATCCTATCTTATTGGAACAATGGCTTTTTCATGCAGTTCATGTATAGGGCTGTGACGGTCATGGAATTTTGGATGACGGTAGTTGGCCAGCCATTTGGCCAGCCAGTCATCGTAATAACTGTTCGAATAGCAAAACAAAACACACATTTTCTCCTCCTCTGCTCCTGACTGTATGTGCTGCTGTAGAAATGGAATGAATAGAATGGGCATCCCCATCCCCACCGACGTTATCTGCCTGAGGGAGTTATCCAACTGGCCCCTCTGTCACGACGTTACCTGAACGACCCATCTGCGGCCCGCTAATCGTTAGCTGTCTTATCGGCTGCTATCTGAATAGGTCTATGGGACAATTTTTCTTGGGTCACTATAACTATATCTATTTTGCCAATTGGATTGATCCCCTCTACCACACGGAACCCCACTAATCTACCGACGGAAACGCACAAGGTGGCTAAAAACAGACCTTCATCCTCTGCTA
Organism: Salvelinus fontinalis; assembly: GCF_029448725.1. Classification (NCBI taxonomy): domain Eukaryota; kingdom Metazoa; phylum Chordata; class Actinopteri; order Salmoniformes; family Salmonidae; genus Salvelinus; species Salvelinus fontinalis. The sequence continues at coordinate 72,419,734 of NC_074665.1, forward strand.
GCTTGCTACCGATGACCCGGCTAGCTGTCTGAATCGCCGTTACCCCAACCAACCTCACTACTCACTGGACCCTTATGATCACTCGACTAAGCATGCCTCTCCTTAATGTCAATATGCCTTGTCCATTTCTGTTCTGGTTAGTGTTTATTGGCTTATTTCATTGTAGAGCCTCTAGCCCTGCTCATTATACCTCATCCAACCTTTCAGTTCCACCACCCACACATGCGATGACATCACCTGGTTTCAATGATGTTTCTAGAGACAATATCTCTCTCATCATCTCTCAATACCTAGGTTTACCTCCACTGTATTCACATCCTACCATACCTTTGTCTGTATATTATACCTTGAAGCTATTTTATCGCCCCCAGAAACCTCCTTTTACTCTCTGTTCCGGACATTCTAGACGACCAATTCTCATAGCTTTTAGCTATCCTACTCCTCCTCTGTTCCTCTGGTGATGTAGAGGTGAATCCAAGCCCTGCAGTGCCTAGCTCCACTTCTATTCCCCAGGCGCTCTCTTTTGATGATTTCTGTAACCGTAATAGCCTTGGTTTCATGCATGTTAACATTAGAAGCCTATTCCCTAAGTTTGTTTTATTCACTGCTTTAGCACACTCTGCCAACCCGGATGTTCTAGCCGTGTCTGAATCCTGGCTTAGGAAGACCACCAAAAATTCTGAAATCTCCATCCCTAACTACAACATTTTCAGACAAGATAGAACAGCCAAAGGGGGCGGTGTTGCAAACTACTGCAAAGATAGCCTGCAGAGTTCTGTCCTACTATCCAGGTCTGTACCCAAACAATTACAACTTCTACTTTTAAAAATCCACCTCTCTAAAAACAAGTCTCTCACCATTGCCGCCTGCTATAGACCACCCTCTGCCCCCAGCTGTGCTCTGGACACCATATGTGAACTGATTGCCCCCCCCCCCCGTCTATCTTCAGAGCTCGTGCTGCTAGGCGACCTAAACTTGTACATGCTTAACTTCTCTAGGATAGGTGGGACGGTAGCGTCCCAACTTGGCCAAAATCCAGAAAAAATGTAGCGCGCCAAATTCAAATATATTACTATAAAAATCAATATTTCATGATATCACACATGAAAGACACCAAATTAAAGCTACACATGTTGTGAATCCAGCCAACATGTCTGATTTCAAAAAGGATTTATGGGGAAAGCACACCAAACAATTATGTTAGCTCAGTACATAGCCACAGAAAAACACAGCCATTTTCCCAGCAAAATATAGTAGTAACAAAAAGCAGAAATAGAGAAAATGATTCACTAACCTTTGAACATCTTCATCAGATGACACTCATATGACATCATGTTACACAATACATTTATGTTTTGTTCGATAATGTGCATATTTATATCCACAAATCTCGGTTTATATTGGCGCCATGTTCAGAAATGCCTCCAAAATATCCGGAGTAATTACAGAGCCACGTCAAATAACAGAAATACTCATCATAAACTTTGATGAAAGATACATGTTTTACATATAATTAAAGATACACTTGTTCTTAATGCAACCGCTGTGTCAGATTTAAAAATAACTTTAGTAAAAAGCACACCATGCAATAATCTGAGACGGCGCTCAGATTTAACAACATTTCTCCGCCATGTTGGAGTCAACAGAAATACGAAATTACATCATAAATATTCCCTTTGATTATCTTCATCAGAATGCAGTGCCAGGAATCCTAGTTACACAATAAATCGTTGTTTTGTTCGATAATGTCCATTACTTATGTCCAATTAACAAATTTTGCTAGCATGTGTAGTACACATGTCCAAACGCTCGCGCAGATGCATGCAAACGTCGGACGAAAACTTCAAAGTTATATTACAAGTCGAATAAACTGGTCAAACTTAGTAGAGAATCAATCTTCAAGATGTTATCATATATATCCAATAACGTTCCAACCGGAGCATTCTTTTCAGTCTCTATAAGTAATGGAGCGCACAACCTCCCGGGTGGCGCAGTGGTCTAGGGCACTGCATCGCAGTGCTAGCTGCGCCACCAGAGTCTCTGGGTTTGCGCCCAGGCTGGGCTGGGTTCGCGCCCAGGCTCTGTCGCAGCCGGCCGCAACCGGGAGGTCCGTGGGGCGACGCACAATTGGCATAGCGTCGTCCGGGTTAGGGAGGGTTTGGCCGGTAGGGATATCCTTGTCTCAGTATGTAAAATGTAATAAAAATGTATGCACTCTACTGTAAGTCGCTCTGGATAAGAGTGTCTGCTAAATGACTAAAATGTAAATGTAAATGACGATATCATGAGGAAAGTGCGTGACCAAGAACTGGCATTCTGCCAGACCACTGACTGAAACACCTCCCATCCGGTCCCACAACACAGTATAAGCTTCATTCCACATTCTACTGACTGTTGACATCTAGTGGAAGGCGTAGGAAGTGCAAACAGATCCATATATTACAGGGAATTGAAAAGGCGATGACTTTAACATCGACCACTCTCAGAATTCTCACTTCCTGTTTGGATTTTTTCTCAGGTTTTTGCCTGCCATATGAGTTCTGTTATACTCACAGACATCATTCAAACAGTTTTAGAAACTTCAGAATGTTTTCGATCCAATAGTAATAATAATATGCATATATTGGCATCTGGAACTGAGTAGGAGGCAGTTCACTATGGGCATGCAATTTATCCAAAAGTGAAAATGCTGCCCCCTATATCAAAGAAGTTAACACCCCAGCCATCCTACAATCTAAGCTTGATGCCCTCAATCTCACACAAATGATCAATGAACCTACCGAGTACCACCCCAAAGCCGTAAACACGGGCACCCTCATAAATATCATCCTAACCAACTTGCCCTCTAAATACACCTCTGCTGTTTTCAACCAAGATCTCAGCAATCACTGCCTCATTGTCTGCATCCGTAATGGGTCAGCGGTCAAACAACCTCCACTCATCACTGAAACACTTCAGCGAGCAGGCCTTTCTGATCGACCTGGCCGGGGTATCCTGGAAGGAAATTGATCTCATCCCGTCAGTAGAGGATGCCTGTTTTGTTTTTTTATGCCTTCCTCACCATCTTAAATAAGCATGCCCCATTCAAGAAATTTAGAACCAGGAACAGATATAGCCCTTGGTTCTCTCTAGACCTGACTGCCCTTAACCAACACAAAAACATCCTATGGCGTTCTGCATTAGCATCGAACAGCACCCGTGATATGCAACTTTTCAGGGAAGCTAGAAACCAATATACACAGGCAGTTAGAAAAGCCAAGGCTAGCTTTTTCAAGCAGAAATTTGCTTCCTGCAACACAAACTCAAGTAAGTTCTGGGATACTGTAAAGTCCATGGAGAATAAGAACACCTCCTCCCAGCTGCCCACTGCACTGAGGATAGGAAACACTGTCACCACCGATAAATCCACTATAATTGAGAATTTCAATAAGCATTTTTCGACGGCTAGCCATGCTTTCTACCTGGCTACCCCTACCCCGGTCAACAGCACTGCACCCCCCACAGCAACTCGCCCAAGCCTTCCCCATTTCTCCTTCTCCCAAATCCAGTCAGCTGATTTTCTGAAAGAGCTGCAATATCTGTACCCCTACAAATCAGCCAGGCTAGACAATCTGGACCATTTCTAAAATTATCTGCAGAAATTGTTGCAACCCCTATTACTAGCCTGTTCAACCTCTCTTTCGTGTCGTCTGAGATTCCCAAAGATTGGAAAGCAGCTGTGGTCATCCCCCTCTTCAAAGGGGGTGACACTCTAGACCCAAACTGCTACAGACCTATATCTATCCTACCCTGCCTTTCTAAGGTCTTCGAAAGCCAAGTCATTAAACAGATTACCGACCATTTCGAATCCCACCATACCTTCTCCACTATGCAATCTGGTTTCAGAGCTGGTCATGCGTGCACCTCAGCCACGCTCAAGGCCCTAAACGATATCTTAACCGCCATCGATAAGAAACAATACTGTGCAGACGTATTCATCGACCTGGCCAAGGCTTTCGACTCTGTCAATCACCACATCCTCATCTGCAGACTCGATAGCCTTGGTTTCTCAAATGATTGCCTCGCTTGGTTCACCAACTACTTCTCTGAGTTCAGTGTGTCAAATCGGACGGCCTGTTCGGGCCTCTGGCAGTCTCTATGGGGGTGCCACAGGGTTCAATTCTTGGACCGACTCTCTTCTCTGTATACATCAATGCCAAACATACCCTTGTAAAACTGATCTCCTACCCATCCTCGACTTCGGCGATGTCATTTACAAAATAGCCTCCAATACCCTACTCAATAAATTGGATGCAGTCTATCACAGTGCCATCCGTTTTGTCACCAAAGCCCCATATACTACCCACCACTGCGACCTGTACGCTCTCGTTGGCTGGCCCCCGCTTCATACTCGTCGCCAAACCCACTGGCTCCAGGTCATCTACAAGACTTGCTAGGTAAAGTCCCCCCTTATCTTAGCTCGCTGGTCACCATAGCAGCACCCACCTGTAGCACGCGCTCCAGCAGGTATATCTCTCTGGTCACCCCCAAAACCAATTCTTCCTTTGGCCGCCTCTCCTTCCAGTTCTCTGCTGCAAATGACTGGAACGAACTACAAAAATCTCTGAAATTGGAAACACTTATCTCCCTCACTAGCTTTAAGCACCAGCTGTCAGAGCAGCTCACAGATTACTGCACCTGTACATAGCCCATCTATAATTTAGCCCAAACAACTACCTCTCCCCATACTGTATTTATTTAAATATTTTGGTCCTTTGCACCCCATTATTTCTCTCTACTTTGCACATTCTTCCACTGCAAATCTACCATTCCAGTGTTTTACTTGCTATATTGTATTTACTTCGCCACCATGGCCTTTTTTTTGTTGCCTTTACCTCCCTTATTTCACCTCATTTGCTCACATCGTATATAGACTTATTTTTCTACTGTATTATTGACTGTATGTTTGTTTTACTCCATGTGTAACTCTGTGTTGTTGTATGTGTCGAACTGCTTTGCTTTACCTTGGCCAGGTTGAAATTGTAAATGAGAACTTGTTCTCAACTTGCCTACCTGGTTAAATAAAGGTGAAATAAATAAAAATTCAAGTCAATGACGGCATAATTGGTGGACTGGCGGCCATTGCAAGTGTACCCATCAATGTGCCATTATTTGTTGATTCAACTGACATTACAAAAAATGCAGTCCATTGCATGAGGCTTATCAGTTAACATAATTTGAATTGACATTCTACATTATCATGGAAATTATTGCATCACAATACCAGGAAGCCATTGTGAGTGTACCTATGAGTTTATCAGTCAAGTTGCCAGGGTTAGAGGAACCATTCTATTAATTATATTTCTATGTGTGCTGCTGCTGCATTGTGGTGGCGTTGCCTCGCAACCAAAGACTTGTTTGCTACAACAACATGCTTGTTTCAGTAAGGAGCAACAAAGTTCCATCACATTAAGAGTCCATGTTGCCGCAGAAACGGACATAATCGCATGAATGCCTGGCCGTCCCGTCAGCAGTTGTTCCACCCCAAAAATGTAATAAAATTGCATTACAAAAAAAATGTATGACGGTTATTTTATTTTCATGAGTCTTCATATCTTCCGGTTATAAGGTAATTGTGCCAGCCCTAGTCCCACAGACCAATTGCATGGTTATCACAATGATATGCTGGGCGCTAGTAGCCATTTCACCATAGCATCACTGCAGATCAAGATTTCACATCCAGTAAAAAAAATATTTGGGGGATACGAAGTAGCCTAGGTTTGTGATTGTTTGATCAAGTACAAAAAGAGCAGCCTATTTAGATACTTAGCCTACTAGAGAAAGACTGCTCTGCTGATTTTAGAAGTAGTTTGAACACAGTTGCTCCAAAGAGCTAGAGGCTTTCACAAAGTTTAATCTTCATTTGTAGATTACATGGATTCTGTAGTTTTTGTGATGGCATATATTGTTATCAAGTGCAAAAGGAACAGGCTAGATAGGCCTACGTACTAGAGACAGACGGTTCTGCTATTTAGAAGTTTTTAAAGGACAGATTTTCTTTTTTAATCCTGTTTGATAGAGCTTCTTCCTGTTTCTACTTTCTGTGACCCATTAATGATCATAATGACGTAATGCTGCGTCTAGTCAAGGTTGTGGGTTCAATTCTTGTCGGTATTGATACTCATACTAAATATGTATGCACTCCCTGTACTGTACTCTTAGTCACTTTGGATAAAAGCATCTGCCAAGTAAATTATATGCTGTTGAAGAGATGATGAAAGTGAGGTGTAGCCTATCTTACAAAAATGAATCATCTCTGTAGCATTCATTCAAGAGTGGTTGTCTTTACATAGACGGGCAAGCTGATTCCACCGGTAGCACAGCCACTCTATTGACCTGGAAGGTTTTGGAAATGGAGTAATCATTGATGTATCTGTAAATGGCTTTCTCTCATTATATTATTCATTTGATAGGCTATAACACCAGCCAAGAACAATGACCAAATCCCACAGATGCATTCTATCCCTGTTTTACTTTTCCACTTCCTGTATTTTGAAATGGCAGCAGGTAGCCTAGTGGGTAGGAGTATTGGGCCACTAACTGAAAGGTCGCTGGTTTCAAATCCACAAGCTGACTAGGTGAAAAATCTGATGTGCCCTTGAGCAAGACACTTAACCCCTAATATCTCATGTAAGTTGCTCTGGATAAGAGCGTCTGCTAAATTACTAAAATGTAAAAAACTAAATGTGACTGGCTAGCCCTAAAATCTATTTGGGTCACATTCGGTAACGGTGAAGTTAGAAATGGCATGAATAGAGTGGACATGATTCAGTATCTAATATGTCAGAGAGGGATGATTGTTCTACATACTAGGCATTTCTATCTCAAGGTAACGTGACATCGGACTCTTCTAAACACCCAGATTGCATCTGCAGGTCACGGAGGGGTCACGGAGGGGCCGATGGATATTGCGTTCAAACGGGCTGTGTTGAGGTCATGATGATAATCTGCCTGCCTCGCTCAGTAGAAACTAATTATGGGCATCTCCCCAGAGTCCCCTTTCTTTCCAAAGCCTCCGCAGTCAGTTGATGAGTCGTTTGTGTGTGAACTGATGAGGTTTGTTATTTATTGTCATACCCTGTGTGTTATTTTCCCTTAAGAACCTCCTTCCTCTCAGAGGAGGCTCTTTGTGTGATGCTGTGTTATGCTGCCTGAGGAGTGTGTGTGTGATGCATGTATGATGGTGTGTTATGCTGCCTGAGAAGTGTGTGTGTGTGACGCTGTGTTACGTGGTGTTATTTTTGGTGGTTGCTTTACGATGGTCATGAAATGATTGAACCGAATAACGATTCATAGGCCTACTGAGCAAAAAAGGTGTTGAATATGGTGGTTGTATGGAAGAGTAGGTACACACCATATAGTAATATATAACCTATGACCCTTAGCAGATGTTTTTATCCAAAGTGATTAACAGCATAGTGAGCGCATGTGTTTTTAGCATGTGTAGGTTATGTGATCCCTGCGGGAAAATAACCCATGACCTTGTTGCAAGTGTCGCAATACCAACTGAGCTACACATGGCCGTGTACCTTCAAACTAGACATGGGCTAGTCTGCTGTTATTTTCTGTGTTATGTGGTGGTGCTGTTTTCAAGGTGGTTGAGTCCGTTGTGTTCAATAAGAAAGCGATTTCATAGTGTTCGAGACTGAGCAGAAACGTGTTTTTAATATTTTGCAGGCTATAGAACAGATGGGTATAGGCACAATGTTTACCTTCCTACTAGACATGGGCTAGCCATGCTGGTAGTTAGATCTGCCTGTCATTAGTTCTAAGTGATCAGTGCTAAGTCCTCTTAAACCTTAAAGCTGATATTTTACTACTTTTGTACATCATTTTAAGCCCTTAAGTGTGTGTTAACTTTTCTACTGCTGATTCTGACACATGGATAGAGGGAGAGCAACTACAATGTTAGGGCCGGGACGATACCAGTATCGCGATACTCGTTAGTATCCTGGCAAGGAAACAAAATACACAGCGGATTTAACTTCTTTAGGAAAACAGCCCTAATGTTGGAAATAAACATTATATTTATAGCTCACAATATTTTACATACAGCAGGTTAAAGGACCAAACAGTGAGGTCTGCTTTGGGCTTTCCTTTTTGCCATGTAAAAAATATTGTGATACTGGTATCATCCTGGCCCTATACAATGTATTTGAATCATTTATTATTATTCATTAACATTATTAAGGTAATTTGATTACATGCTGGCTAATCCTGTCTAATTGTACTGTAAAGCTTTCTCAAGTAGATTAAGCCCCTTAACTGATTATCACATCCCCTTTCAGATTTAATGGATAAAGAAGGGAATTTTTTTTTTACATGTATTACGGTAGAGTACCTCCTGTGGGCAGTAAGTGTTCATAATAAGCTAATTGTGTTTTAGTTGTTGAGAACTCATGTCAGGGGGACGGACTATTATGTCACTAATTCCCATCTCATTCACAGAGCTTTGATGGCTAAGCCTTGTGGTTACTTATTCATGTATCTGCATATCATTGTATCTGTTTGAATATATTTTCTGTTTCAATAATCCCCTAAAAGCATGCCCTTCAGTCAGTAGACTCCAAGACAAACAGAAATAGATGAGTGTTATGCAGCACTTTACAGGACTGTAGGCTTATGATAATAACTGTATTTGTATCCATAAGGAAATTGTTTGTCATACAGCATACCAGAATACCGATATTATTCACATATTTACAGCACATCACAAACAGTACATACAGAGCTAGTCCACCATGCCTCTTATGTTTTCGAACACTTGCTATGTTTCTCTCCTCAGCTTGCCCTGACCCCATCCCAATATACAGTTTGTTTCTCACCCCAGCTTGCCCTGACCCCATCCCAATATACAGTTTGTTTCTCACCCCAGCTTGCCCTGACCCCATCCCAATATACAGTTTGTTTCTCTCCTCAACTTGCCCTGACCCCATCCCAATATACAGTTTGTTTCTCTCCTCAACTTGCCCTGACCCCATCCCAATATACAGTTTGTTTCTCTCCTCAACTTGCCCTGACCCCATCCCAATATACAGTTTGTTTCTCACCCCAGCTTGCCCTGACCCCATCCCGAAATGCAGTTTCTGTTTCTCTCCCCAGCTACGCGCTGACCCCATCCCAATATGCAGTTTCTGTTTGGGAACGAAAGAGTCCAATCGGGACAAGAGGCCAGAGCAGCTTCTCTCCTGTGCAGACTGTGGGAGCAGCGGTAAGTTCATATCCTTTTTTCATTTTGTATATGACTGTGCCAAACTGGGCTGAACTTGGCTGACCTGGTTACACATTCACCATATTTCAGTTACCTAGACTCCTAGAGAGCCTTTGTCCACTTGACACAATGTGCATGTTTGAGGTCTCACTACATGGCAGTCGGACTGTGCAGAATAACTGATCTCGATCACCTTGCATCCCACATAACTACTCATTATGTGATCAAGCTTAGTGATTATTCTGCGCCTTGCTGAAACTGATCCTCTCGAACACACTGGCCATGTCATAGTTAGTCTTGCCGACTACTTTCTAAAACTGTGTGCTAATCGTATTACATACCATTTAGAATGTACTGTTTAGTAAAAAGACAATTCTCTTCCTCAATAGCATGAAGGGAATTCTACTAGATGAAAATTAAAAATTTGATTGCATACTGAATTTCTGAACTAATTTCTAATTTATAACACGTTGCATTTAGGCACACCCAATCAGCCTATTATTTAGAATGCAATTACGTGTATTCGGCCACAGCCACTGTCTGAATCCCAAATGGCACCTTATTACCTACGAAGTGCACTACTTTGGACTAGGCCTATATAGGGAACAGAGTGTCCCATTTGGCATGAAGCCACAGATAGATAGGGGGAAGCCCTCAGGACCCCAAACATCCACAAAACAATGTAGCTTGTACACTGAGTTTACAAAACATTAAGAACACCTTCCTAATATTGAGTTGCACCTCTCTCCCCCTTTGCCCTCAGAACAGTTTTAATTCGTCAGGGCGCTCTACAAAGTGTCTAGTGTTCCACAGGGATGCTGGCCCATGTTGACTCCAATGCTTCCCACAGTTGTGTCAAGTTGGCTGGATGGCCTTTGGGTGGTGGACCATTCTTGATACACACGGGAAACTGTTGAGCATGAAAAACCCAGCAGCGTTGCAGTTCTTGACACAAACCCGTGCACCTCCGTCACCTACAACCATACCCCGTTCAAAGGCACTTAAATATTCTGTCTTGCCCATTCACTATCTGAATGGCACACATACACAATCCACTTCTCAATTAAAAATCCTTCTTTAACCTGTCTCCTCCCCTTCATCTACACTGATTTGAAGTGGATTTAACAGGTGACATCAATAAGGGATCATAGCTTTCATTTGGATTTAATTGGTTAGTCTGTGTCATGGACAGAGCAGTTGTTCATAATATTTTGTACACTCAGTGTATATGTAGCTAATGTTGTAGCAGATGTGGTTTATATAGATTCTAATTAGGCATGGTCAATCTGCAATTTCTTAGTCTGTGGTTTAAACACAGTGAGTCGATGTGTGGAGGGGTATACCCCGAAATGGTAGCAGCAACTCTAGTGCCATCGGGCCGTTGCCATATTCCTCTTGCATCATGATGTTCTCCTGCTTTAGGCTAAACCCTCTACTTGAAAGACTTACTTGATGAACTGTTTCAATTGGATAGTTGGAAAAGGGAGACATAACAGACGAAGGAAGAATTAAGGCAAAACTGCCAACAACCCATGGTGGACTGAGGAAGGAAGCTGCAGATTCTACTTAAGTGGCCATTAGAATTTAGAAATCACTCATGTCGTTGAGTGAACGGCGCTCTCGGAATCGGAATGGAACAGCATTCTGGGAACACGGCAGGCAGCAATGAGGGACAGAGAGGGAAATAGGATCAAATGTCATCCATTTTCCACTGCCGTAGATTGGTGTCATTTTCCTTTACTGTTCTTTTCTTCCAGACAAAATTGCTGCTGCTAACCCTCTGTAAAATGACCTCTCATAAGGATTTGTTTGCCTTGGAAACAATTATTTTAAATGCTGTAAGGAATTGTTCTCCCAGTGACATTTTTATAGCTCAAATTTGACTAAGTAGCATTGAGGTGGTTTTCATTAACCGCTCCTAGTATACACACATTGTGCTCTGGGTGTAAAGCAGCTGTTTTACAACCATGAGAACGAGCCGGTGAGAGAGGAGGCACGCTTTTACATGACTTTCACGTTTGGGCCCCCATTAGACTGAGTTCTGCTACTGTTTCTGCCTCATTAAGAACAAATTATCTTTAATTAGCTGCTCAGATGTTTGATCATACTGTTTTTTAAACACAGCTTGTGGAAAAGAGCGAGAGGTCCCACCCGGACACATACGCGCACAGACGCACGCAAACGCTGCTTAACATTGTTGATAATGCAATATGTTAATATTTAACCTTGCTGTGTGAACATAATGGGAAGGTCGCGCCTCCCGCTCGGTGAAACTGATACTAAGGATGTGTCCCAAATAGGACTCTCTTCCCTATGTAGTGCACTACTTTTGACCACTGCCCTGGTCCCTGGTCAAAAGTAGTGCATGACATGGGGAATAGGGCTCCATTTGGGACACCGCCTAAAGGATGGTTGAAATGTGCAGCAACACTAATAACACTCTTTAATTACCTCTGCAGGGCACCCATCTTGTCTGAAGTTCTCCCCAGAGCTGACCACAAATGTGAAGAGATTGCGATGGCAATGTATAGAATGCAAAACCTGTAGCTCCTGTCGAATACAGGGCAAAAACGCTGTAAGTCTTTTAATACTTTAGATTTAGTTCCAAATACACTGCCATACCATTTAATCTGTGTGAGATAGAGATTGATAATGCTTTCATGAAGACATAATAATGTAATCAAACCGGTAATAAATGTCCCCTTAACAATGATAATATCTGTGTCCCAAATAGGACCCTATGGCCTATATATAGTGTACTACTTTTGAGCAGGGCTCTGGTCAAAGGTAGTGCACTATATAATGAATAGATTGCTGTTTGGGACAGAGACATATGATGAAATATTTTTTCAAGCGTAGATCTGCCATTTTCGGGCATCATGTTGTGCAGTGAAGACACAGCCTCCTTTTTCCCCATCCACCCTTCAACCAAACATAATTCACCTCCACATACATCATCCGTATTAAACTAAACGGACATGTCCCTCTTTAGAGTGAATTGACAGAAGGTGTAACATCTATGCAACAACAGGGAAGCCACCACACAGCCCCACACATGCCTCCTGTCTCCTTGCAGGACGAGATGCTGTTCTGTGACTCTTGTGATCGGGGGTTTCACATGGAGTGCTGCAACCCACCACTCTCAAGGATGCCAAAAGGTAAAGGTGTTCATACATATGGTGGTCTCTGTGTGTGTGTGTGTGTGTGTGTGTGTGTGTGTGTGTGTGTGTGTGTGTGTGTGTGTGTGTGTGTGTGTGTGTGTGTGTGTGTGTGTGTGTGTGTGTGTGTGTGTGTGTGTGTGTGTGTGTGTTCTTCATAGGGGGGCTTTAGGTCTGTCAATCATCATAGTGAAGCAGAGATGGCTTATTAGGAGATTTGCATGAATATCAAATGATTCCCCAGTCCCAGAGGAGAGATATGTAGATTACTGTACATGGCCTACAGCTATGCTTGTAATGATTGAACAACTACTGTAGCGTAAGACCTTTGGCAGCGGGACTAATATTCACACAAGTCGCATCGCTTTGCTAAAAATGCGCTGACATGGGCTGTCTCAAATGGTACCCTCTTCCCTACATGGGCCCTGGTCAGAAGTAGTGCATTTTATAGGGAATAGGGTTCCATTTTGGGACACAGTCTATTTCAGTGGACCCTGATGTTTTTTATTTTATTACATTTTTATGGATTTCCCTGCTTTGTGCTGAGTAATTGATTGTTGTAAGGAGTGAGTAGGAGTGTGTCTCTCTCTCTCTTCCTCTCCCTCCCTCGCCATCTGCATTAAAGGGAAATGTTTCCAATGAATGTGTGGTGTGAGTTGATGAAGCCACCTAACTGATGCTCTCCTTTCTCTAGGTACCTGGGTCTGCCAGGTCTGCAGGCCCAAGGAACATGGAAAGAAACTGCTGCATAAGAAAGCCGATGAGATCAAACGTCGATATGCAAAGCCAATCGGGAGGCCCAGAAATAAGCTCAAACATAGAATGTAAGTTTATCACCATGATCTGTAGACATTGTCTTTACTTTAGTGTACCAATAGAAGGTTGTGCAGAGTGTCTGTAAACCACATTATTACCTCAAGGAAATCCTTCTGCTTTTATCGCAATATTTTGTTATAAGTTGAGTTATGACTAAGTTGTTTTCATAAACGTAGCTTTTGTTTCATACCATAGTTTGTGTCCTTGCCTAACCCCTACGCTGTTTCTGTTCTAGGTCTGTAAGCAGTGGTGACGGCTCCATGCTAGCCCGGGGAGGAAGGGGGTCACCTGGTAGGGGTCAAAAGCTTATCGTCTGTTCCACACCTTCATCTGGTCATGCAGCATCTGTGAAGGACGCCACAGACAGATTGGCTGTTGCTACATCAGACCCCTGTTGGGCCGGTGACGCTGTCACCTTCACCACCCAATTCACCACCTCCTCCTCCACCCCTTCCACCACCCCCCCCCTCACGCCCACCTCGTCCTCCTCCACCCCAGCAGTTACACTCACTGTTAACAAGAAAACCAAAGGGCTTATCGATGGGCTTTCCAAATTCTTTACCCCCTCGCCTGTCGGCCGCAGGTCGTCGCGAGCCGGCGAAATCTTAGACCCCTCTGCCCTGAAAGGGCCACAGTCTTGTTGTCCTGCTAGGAAAAAGCCGGGCACTCCGCCGAAACTATGGGAACTCAGTCCGTCTCAGTCAGTTGTTGGCTTAGCTGCAAAGTCTGATACAACTCCAAGTCAAAAGCTAACCACCATCACCACCATATCTCCCTGTACACTCCCTCTCCCCCCCCCACCCACGTCGCTTGGACATAGCCCCACCACCTCCCTGGTCTCCTCCAGCTCCACCTCCGCTAACTCACCCCAGAGTTCTTCCAGCCAGTCTAGCGTCCCCTCCATCACCAGTCTCTCTAATCACAACCAACTTAAGGGACTCTTTGACGGACTCTCCCATATCTATGCCACTCAGGGACAATCTCGGAAAAAGGGACTGCCTTGCTACGCACCACCTAAGCGCAGACACCGTAAGCAGGACTTAGGGTCCTGTGCAACCGCGTCCAAAACATATCCTCTCATTCCCCATCCTCCCCAACAGCGCCTCGGAAAGAAAGACATGACAAAGAATAGGTTGTTGATGTCGTCCCACTCCTCCTCCCATCCCAGGCCCGGCCGGCCCAGGGGGCGCCCCTTTAAGGTGGTCAGTCACTTCAGACGTAGCCCCTTTTTAAAAAAGCACAGGACGCTAGGCAGGCTAAGATGTAGAGTGACCCCTCAGAAGGGACCCCAGGAAACACCAGGAAAGGGAGACATGACAGACGAAGGAAGAATTAAGGCAGAGCACGACCATGGTAAGCAAAGGCGTGAACGCTCCGACCGAAAATACCTGCGTCTACCTCCGCTAGTTAAAATATTTTTTTAACCCAAGGCTTGTCACAAAAGGCCTTACCATACTACTGTACGAGCTAACAAATGTTTTCTTTTTACAAGAGTGAACAAGTGCATTTTGGCTTCGCCCCGCTTTAATTCAATAACATTTTAACAGTTTCTACTACTAATCTTTTACACCACCTACTTTAATTAATTTCCAGGATTTTTCCAACTCGTTTAATTTCGTTATTACGTTTTGACTTTGGCTGCGTAATGAATCTAGCTACGCGGCTACAGTTCCATCTCTCTGCCGTCGGCTTCTTTGTCATAGTAGTGCATGGCCCAACCACTAACCCCTTCTTCAAACTGTTCTCTCCTTGCTCTGTCCCAACCACTAACCCCTACTTCAAACTGTTCTCTCCTTGCTCTGTCCCAACCACTAACCCCTTCTTCAAACTGTTCTCTCCTTGCTCTGTCCCAACCACTAACCCCTTCTTCAAACTGTTCTCTCCTTGCTCTGTCCCAACCACTAACCCCTACTTCAAACGGTTCTCTCCTTGCTCTGTCCCAACCACTAACCCCTTCTTCAAACTGTTCTCTCCTTGCTCTGTCCCAACCACTAACCCCTTCTTCAAACGGTTCTCTCCTTGCTCTGTCCCAACCACTAACCCCTACTTCAAACTGTTCTCTCCTTGCTCTGTCCCAACCACTAACCCCTACTTCAAACTGTTCTCTCTTTGCTCTGTCCCAACCACTAACCCCTACTTCATACTGTTCTCTCCTTGCTCTGTCCCAACCACTAACCCCTACTTCAAACTGTTCTCACTTTGCTCTGTCCCAACCACTAACCCCTTCTTCAAACTGTTCTCTCCTTGCTCTGTCCCAACCACTAACCCCTACTTCATACTGTTCTCTCCTTGCTCTGTCCCAACCACTAACCCCTTCTTCATACTGCTCTCTCCTTCATCTGTCCCCCCTGTCCTTGACCCTATGCATTAGTGCACTGGCTTCGCCAATTGTGATTTTCGCCTAGTAGTGACTGTACTGTTCTGTTGTTGGATTATAAAGCCTCGCTCTTCTGCCTTCCATTCCACCCTCTCCCACCACTACCACCAGTGGCACTGTCACCATTCCCCCCTAACCTCCCACAGTCGTTAGACTGACACACACATACACCATTTATGACTCGAAGTTGACATGATGATTACGTCTATTGATCTACGCCCTCCCCCATCTGATTTGGTGTCATAGGGCCAGATTCCCGGACATAGATTTATCCTACTCCTCGACTAGAAGAAGCATGTTCAATTGAGATTCTCCATTGTGCATGCTTCTTAGTCCAGGACTGGGCTGTGTCTGGGAAACCGGCCCTAAAGGGCTAAGATTTTTTGAAAGGATCTGGATTTGATTTGAAGGGGTTGTAAATAATACTGTGAATAGAATAGTTTTTAAATTGATAAGCCAAAACATCCATGTACACATTTAAAATGTATACTCAAGTCTCAAACTAATCTCTATAATTCATTTTTTTACGTATAATTTCCACTTCTTTGTGTATAATACATAATTTCAAGTGTTTCATGTATGCTAAAGCTGCCTGGTTAGCTTTTCAACATCATTGCTGTTGTATCGTAGTCTCCACACTGCTGCTGTCACTGCATTGACTTTTTAATTAACAGGAAACTATCTGAGGCTGTGTCCCAAATGGCACCCTAGTATTCCCTGCATAGTGCTTTACTTTTGACCAGAGACACATGGACCGTGGTGCAAAGTAGGGCACTATATAGGGAATAGTGCCATTTGGGACGCAGGCTTGGTGGGATGACACATGAAAGCGGTTACGTTAGTAGAGTGATTTAGTTTCACGTCATTACATTCAGGATTTTCATTCACAGGTGCAGAGATGATACATTCATTATACAACTCCACAGAGACCTAACTTCGCAGAGGCTGTCGAACAAAACATACATTAAAAGCACATTAAAACCAAATGCATTTACTATACTGAATGTTCACAGCCTACAGAACACTGCTCCTTATCTACTCTATAAAGCTGTGATGATAATCTACCATGTTTGATGGTACTCCTCTGATGTGGCTGTTTGTTTACTGTGACAGCCTGTTTAGTTACTGTGACAGCCTGTTTGTGACTAAACCAGCATGTTTGCGACTGTACCAGCATGTTTGGTGACTGCAACAGGCTGTTTGGTGACTGTAACAGGCTGTTTGGTGACTGTAACAGGCTGTTTGGTGACTGCAACAGGCTGTTTGGTGACTGTAACAGACTGTAATGTTTGGTTACTGTAACAGGCTGTGAAGGTGAATTGAGGGTGAAGCAGGAACCTGGCTTTGTAGCGGTCTCCAGGGAACATGTCACAGAGGAAGACATGGAGATATTCACACAGGTCCACGAGCTCTCGTCGCAGGTGAGGGAACTGTCCAAAATAACCTCTCTCAATCACAATTCAAAAAACCTATCACCTAATCAATTTAAGTTATATGTAGCCTATAGCTTAACATTACAACCCCTAAATCAATGTTTGTCAGATGTTTTCAGACCTGAAAATAAGTTTTAATGTCACAAAGGGAAGGGTCCACATTCCAAGTTTCTGTTTGAAGATGCTGCCTATGTCAGACTTAGATCTTTGATATTGTTTGAATGAGTGCTTGTGGTACGACGTTGAGGCATTTTATTTTGTATTGCCGTGTTTAGAGAAATGGAACTATGACTATCACTGACTCTGGACGATACCCGGCCGTCATTGAGTTTGGGAAGTATGAAATCCAAACCTGGCACTCATCGCCTTACCCACCGGAATACTCAAGGTACAGTTTATTATTTCTTACACTCAGGTCGGACAAATGCCTTTCAATGCTAGGCTTCTTTATAAGATAAATACTTTATTAATCCCTGAGGGGAAATCGGTGTGTCAACTGATAAGTTGAATCCAAATTATAGGCTAACTTTTGTCTCGTTGTCTCTTTCGTTGGCAGATTGCAAAAGCTTTACCTGTGTGAGTTCTGTCTGAAGTACATGAGATGCAAGAACATCCTCCAGCGACACGCCAAGAAGTGTGGCTGGTTTCAACCTCCAGCCAATGAGATTTACAGGAAGGATGACCTTTCAGTGTTCGAGGTCAGAGGTCACTCTTCAAAGTAGTAAAACTATGGGTGCATCCCAAATGGCACCCTATCCCCTATATAGCGCTCTCCTTTTTTTCCAGGGCCCAATGGCACCCTATTCCCTTTATTGTAAACTGCTCTATATGCCCTGGTCAAAGTAAGTGCACTTTAAAGGGAATAGGGTGCTGTTTTGGACTATGATCATATGCTGGTGTATGTGTATGAAATGTGACTGAATGGTTTCGGTGAGAGAGGTGGAAAGAATCAACTGTTAGTTTAAATTTGAACAATGTTCTCATGCTGGTTAGTTTAAATTTGAACAATGTTCTCATGCTGGTTTTGTTCCATGTTTAGGTTGATGGAAATGTCAGCAAGCTTTTCTGCCAAAACCTCTGCCTTTTAGCCAAGCTGTTCCTGGATCACAAGACCCTATATTACGACGTGGAGCCTTTCCTTTTTTACATACTAACAAAGAATGACGAGAAAGGCTGTCACCTTGTGGGTTATTTCTCCAAGGTAAGGATATTCAATAGAATGAAAAATATGTTTGGTTAAAGCAGTGACAGTGTCTTTACTATATTAGTCCTCTTCAAAGCTAAATGTATTTTGAAGGGATTGTGTGGTCGCATGTGTGTGTGTGTGTGTGTTTGCTTTCGACAAGGACAGTGGCAGGTGCAATAAATTGCCAGCTTCAGTGCAGCTCTGACATACTTGATCTTTTTCCCCTTCCCTCAGGAAAAGCTTTGCCAGCAGAAATACAATGTCTCCTGTATAATGATCATGCCTCAGTACCAAAGGCAAGGCTTTGGAAGGTTCCTCATTGATTTCAGTAAGTCCCTTAATGCGTTCTAAGAACATAAAACTCAATTCCTGCTTGATTCTAGAATCCTTGCCTGATTCTTTACAATATAAAATAATCTGTTTTCCCAGGCATACATTTGTGCCCCTAGCTAGGTTTCCATCCAATTTGTGACAGATTTTCATGGGAATATTCGCATATCCGCATAAAAACAAATGCACAGAAATGTTTCCATCAAATTGACCTGTTGCGGATAAAAGGCTGTGCGTGATGACATAGTGCACATAAAAATCCTTTTTGCTGTTAGATTCCCAAGAACAGGGCCTCCCGGGTGGCGCAGTGGTCTTAAGCACTGCATCACAGTGCTAGCTGTGCCACCAGAGATTCTGGGTTCGAGCCCAGGCTCTGTCGCAGCTGGCCGTGACCGGGAGGCCCATGGGGCAGCGCACAATTGGCCCAGTGTCGTCCGGGTTAGGGAGGGTTTGGCCGGCAGGGATATCCTTGTCTCATCGCGCACTAGCGACTCCTGTGGCGGGCCGGGCGCAGTGCACGCTGACCAGGTCGCTAGGTGTTTCCTCCAACACATTGGTGCGGCTGGCTTCCGGGTTGGATGTGCGCTGTGTCAAGAAGCAGTGAGGCTTGGTTGGGTTGTGTTTCGGAGGACTCATGGCTCTCGACCTTCGCCTCTTCCGAGTCCGTACGTTAGTTGCAGCGATGAGACAAGACAGTAACTACTACCAATTGGATACCACGAAATTAGGGAGTAAAATAATACATTCAAAAATAAATTTTAAAATTCCCAAGAACAAAAAAACAACATACAAGTTAAATGGGTTTCCATCACATTTTCAACTCTACTGATGGTTTTATCACTAAACATGTTGCGTTTTATATTGCCAATGTGTCCACTCTGGTCTTGGCAGCAACAGCTGGCAGATACAGTGGGGATAGGCTACCTATATAAGATTATTATGGATAAAAGAGCAAGATTTATTTTAATTTGTCAAACAGCAGCCACGATCATGTCACCAGAATAAGACCCTCAATATTTATGGGAAAGGAGCATCAAGCTCATCACCTTGCACTTTCACCACCCTGTGAAGTTCATGATAACTTATTTCATCTGTAGCCTAATAAACTGCATGCTTTCCCAAGTCGTAGTGGGAGAACCACACACCATATCATCGCATTACTTCGTGATTATATCGTAATTTCTCATATAATTAATTTTACTGAAATAAAAGAAGATCCCACCTTGTCTAGCATATGTTGTTTTGTCGACATTAGGATAGTTTACTGACAAATTTGCTATTTCCATCAGGCCTCTGGTGACATTTTTATCCGACCTACTTTACTCACAAAAAAATTGTTGTGAATGAATTGAAATGGGGATATCAAGGCAATTTACATGCGTAAGTAATCATGTTTTCAATATTATAATCAGGAATTATAAAGACGTATTAGGTTATGTCTGCATAAGTTAATATTTGATATCCAATTACTTTTAGCAGTCTGTTTGCCTAGGGGTCCTTTATTGGAATAACCCTCCACTCTGAATTTGGACTGTTTGTCATAGCTATTGTATTATGTTCATGGTTTCCTCTTTGGAGTACTGGTGGGTTTGGGTGGTAGAGCTGTAATGGAGCACTTGATTTCCTGCTCACTTTGCCAGCATCATACCACCCTGCATCCCACTGCTGGCGTGCCTCTGAAGCTAAGCTCGGTTGGTCCTGGTCGGTCCCTGGATGGGAGACCAGATACTGCTGGAAGAGGTGTTGGAGGGCCAGTAGGAGGCACTCTTTCTGGTCTAAAAATATATATCCCAATGGTCCAGGGCAGTGATTGGGGACATTGCCCTAGTTAGGGCTCTAAAGCCCTATGGGCCCTGGTCAAAAGTGGTGCACTATATAGGGAATAGGGTGCCATTTAGGACAAAGCCACAGACATTTTCCAATAACGCTCTCTTGGAGCTAATCTCTGTTCAATCTTTTCTTAATTCCTCTCTTTATTATCTTTGCACATTCTCTATCACATCCAGCCTCTGTTTGAACTTATTTTTTATATATTTTACCAGGTTAGTTGACTGAGAACACATTCTCATTTACATCAATGGCCTGTGGAATAGTTACATTGGAGAGGAGGGGGATGAATGAGCCAATTGGAAGCATGGGATGGCTAGGTGGCCATGATGGTATGCGGGCCAGATTGGGAATTTACCCAGGACACCGGGGTTAACCCCCCTACTCTTACAACAAGTGCCATGGGATCTTTAGGGACCACAGAGTCAGGACACCCGTTTAACGTCCCATCTAAAAAAGAGGCACCCTACACAGGGAAAAGGGTGCCATTTGGCGTGGAACCTGTGCCTTTGAAACTGGAAGTTGTTTAGATTAAGATTTTTCTGCTTTTATTGGATTGTATTATTGGAGCAGTTTGTCTCGGGTAGCTTGCTGTGAGAGGGAAAGCATTAGCTCCGTTTGCCAGCGTGAATGCGGTTTTCTAGTCATTACTCCTGATGATTCTGAATAATCTCTTTGTTTTGATTTAAAGATGGTAAACCACAGCTGATACATTTATAAAACACACAGAATAACATGACTTGTTACTGTAGTGTTACATTTATTATCTGTGTTTTAGTGTTTCATCTTTGTTCTAGCAGCTCATTTATTTGTTGTCAATTATTGGCTCTCCTCTCGTCTCAGCTTTGGGTAATGAATACTGTCATAATGACTGGAATATTATGTATTCAGTGTTTGGTGATTAGATGTGCTTGTCTGGTTCCTTGTAGTGGGTGCACACATTAAAAGACATTAATTAATTTCAAGCTGCTTATAATGGATGACCCTTGACAGGATGGCTATAAAACTAATTACATACAGACATAGCTACCTTTTTACTTAGTTGTTTTCCTCTTCATTATCTCTGATAAGTGCAACCTCTTGTGAGAAATGACATCCAGCTGCTTCTCTCCATTTGTTGTCGCTTTTTCTCTCCTCTCTTTTTTTTCATTCACCCTCCTCTCCTCCACCTCCTTTGTTGCCCTTGCCAGCATCATAGCATCTGACAGAGGTTGAAGGAGAGGATGTCTGATTACCTCTCCTCCATTTCTACTCTCTGAAGGTGAAAATGGAGCTGCTCCCCAACACAGGATGTCATGTCACGTCAGATTATGATATGTACTGCAGTCTAAGACATTAAGCAGCAACAACCGTCTCTAGCTAGCTGGAGTAAATCATTGTATTTTTGTCAGCATGTATCTTTTTAGGTTACATACTAGCCTACTTTCTCACATTGTATTGTTTGAATGGGCCTTTTAAGATGACCTACCTTTTCAAAAGATGGCAGTGTTTACATGCAGCCCAATTCAGATTTATTTATTTTTGTGGGCCGTAGAGCAAAATGGAGAACACCCTCCTGTTCGTGAGAGTCTCATACTTCCATATTAGTTTGTAGGCCACACCGTTCGGACACTACAGATGTTTTTGTGAGAAGACAGATGTTCAGGATGTCATGGTCTGACCAACACCGCTGTAGCTCGGGCCACCTTTCACCACAGATGCGAAGCTTTGACAAAGGTGGATGGGCTGGATTGAGACGCAGCCCGTGGGATTCTTTTATTATGTTACTTAGCTGGACGAACAGGATTTAATCCCTTCTCACAACATTGTTGATTTGTTATAATACTGTAGGTCTTTTTAGGTACTGTCTTTTTGGAGGTTATGTCTTCTCACACCATGTTGTTTTGTTTGAATGTGTCTGTTTCAGGTTACCTTCTGACGAGGCAGGAAGGACAAGCTGGCTCCCCAGAGAAGCCTCTGTCAGATCTGGGTCGCTTATCCTACCTGGCATATTGGAAAAGTGTCATGGTGGAGTACCTCTATAAGCAGCCAGATAAACACATCAGCGTTAAAGGAATAAGCAGGGCCACTGGGATGTGTCCGCATGATATCGCCGCTACTCTCCAGCATCTCTGCATGATTGACAGGCAGGACGGCAGGTCAGTCCTAACTCTCACACTCGCTGTGTGTGTGTGTGTGCGTACCCTGTCTGACTCAGACTTATTCAGGCCACTGGGTATTTTTAACATGTTAGCCATTAATGCAGCAGAATATTGGCAAAAGTAAGTCAGGTTAAGGAAACAGACAGACAGAACAGCCTGCTGCTATTCCAGCCTGAGAATCCTCCGTTTCAGCTTTATTAACTTACGTAACGCCATGGGTCATGTGTATTCACTCTACAACAGCTGGTCTTTTTCTTATTGGTTTACTGTAAAAGTACTTTGACAGTACTTACTGACAATTGCTAACTTAAAAAGGGCTTTATAAAAACATTTGATTGTTTAGTTTATTTGTTTATGATTGGCTCTTTAGATTGTAATGATCAGAATGGGTTGATTTGATTCGTTTCTGATTTCTCTCTAGGTTCGTAGTGATCAGAAGATATTGATTGATGTTCTGTTTTATTAACTACAAACACTACATGTGTTTCATGTCACATCATACATGAATATGTTGAGAGCTGGTGCTTTTTGTCATAGTTTTTGATTGCTTCTCTCCAGGTTTGTGGTAATCAGAATAGATTGATTGATCTTATTGGTTATTGATCTCCAGGTTTGTGGTAATCAGAATAGATTGATTGATATTATTGGTTATTGATCTCCAGGTTTGTGGTAATCAGAATAGATTGATCTCGTTGGTGTTGTTTCTTGGTTTGATTTGACTGATTTTGATGTGTCTTATTGCTCTTCTTTAGGTTTGTGGTGATTCGAAGAGAGCGGTTGATCCAGAGGCACATGGAGAAGCTGCGAGCCAGCCCCAGGCTGAACCAGGTGGACCCTGACGCACTGCACTGGACCCCCAGCCCCAGGCTGAACCAGGTGGACCCTGACGCACTGCACTGGACCCCCAGCCCCAGGCTGAACCAGGTGGACCCTGACACACTGCACTGGACCCCCGCAGTGGCCCTCAACACTGTCCTGTCTGAGGAGGAGAGAGAGGTCGAGATGGATGTAAGTCTTGCATGGGCGCACACACAGTGTTTTTCAACTCTGGACCTGACTCTGTTCAGTTTGGAGTCTAATCATGGTGTTCAGTCTGGAGTCTAGACCGTTATTAGGTTAATCATGGTGTTATTAGATAAATCGTGGTGTTCAGTCTGGAGTCTAGACCGTTATTAGGTTAATCATGGTGTTATTAGATAAATCATGGTGTTCAGTCTGTAGTCTAGACCGTTATTAGGTTAATCATGGTGTTATTAGATAAATCATGGTGTTCAGTCTCTAGTCTAGACCGTTATTAGGTTAATCATGGTGTTATTAGATAAATCATGGTGTTCAGTCTGTAGTCTAGACCGTTATTAGGTTAATCATGGTGTTATTAGATAAATCGTGGTGTTCAGTCTGGAGTCTAGACCGTTATTAGGTTAATCATGGTGTTATTAGATAAATCATGGTGTTCAGTCTGGAGTCTAGACCGTTATTAGGTTAATCATGGTGTTATTAGATAAATCGTGGTGTTCAGTCTGGAGTCTAGACCGTTATTAGGTTAATCATGGTGTTATTAGATAAATCATGGTGTTCAGTCTGTAGTCTAGACCGTTATTAGGTTAATCATGGTGTTATTAGATAAATCGTGGTGTTCAGTCTGGAGTCTAGACCGTTATTAGGTTAATCGGGTTGTTCAGTCTGTAGTCTAGACCGTTATTAGGTTAATCATGGTGTTATTAGATAAATCATGGTGTTCAGTTTGTAGTCTAGACCGTTATTAGGTTAATCATGGTGTTATTAGATAAATCATGGTGTTCAGTCTGTAGTCTAGACCGTGATTAGGTTAATCATGGTGTTATTAGATAAATCATGGTGTTCAGTCTGTAGTCTAGACCGTGATTAGGTTAATCATGGTGTTATTAGGTTAATCGTGTTGTTCAGTCTGTAGTCTAGACCGTTATTAGGTTAATCATGGTGTTATTAGATAAATCATGGTGTTCAGTCTGGAGTCTAGACCATTATTAGGTTAATCGTGTTGTTCAGCATGTATTCTAGACCATTATTAGGTTAATCATGGTGTTCAGTCTGTAGTCTAGACCATTATTAGGTTAATCATGGTGTTCAGTCTGTAGTCTAGACCGTGATTAGGTTAATCATGGTGTTATTAGGTTAATCATGGTGTTCAGTCTGTAGTCTAGACCGTTATTAGGTTAATCATGGTGTTCAGTCTGTAGTCTAGACCGTTATTAGGTTAATCATGGTGTTCAGTCTGTAGTCTAGACCGTTATTAGGTTAATCATGGTGTTCAGTCTGTAGTCTAGACCGTTATTAGGTTAATCGTGGTGTTCAGTCTGTAGTCTAGACCGTTATTAGGTTAATCGTGGTGTTCAGTCTGGAGTCTAGACCGTTATTAGGTTAATCAGGTTTGTTCGTGCTGGGCTGGTGGAAAAGCCTACACACTCGGTACATTAGCTCTCCAGGACCCCTGCATTAGTTGGAGCCCCCTACGTCAGTACTAAAGACTTGTGTTTGTATGCCTCCACATCAGCTAACGCGATGCATGATCATTCATCATCCCACAGTCTGTTAAAGGTGTTTGATATAGTTTGAGTTCGAACCAAGGCCGTTAATTAGCTTAGCATGTTCACTGTCACTAGGCATTTAATGTGGTGCAAAATTGCCCCAAATCAGTTCACTATATCATTACATAATGAATAGTGCTAAATATTCCATGACATGCAATCAAATGGAATTGCTTAACAGCAAATGCTTCCTCTGCTCTGACACTCAAACATTATCAAGAGAACCTGTGGTGATGCATTTGTCATGATGTTAATTCAAATCGTGTGTGTCTATTTCCCCATTAGCCTTTTCATTGTGATGTTAAGCTAGCTGCCTGTGTTTCCCAGAGACAATAACAGTGTCTGTCTCTCTGTGTGTAAATTCCAGGCTGAGTGACTGATGTGCCTCTCTGTGTGTTAATTACAGGCTGAGCGACTGAAGGAGCAGGCTAGTTGGGAGAATGAAGAGAGAGCGGTGTCCTATCTGATGACTAGCATACATCACCCTCGTCCTCCCACTAAGGTCTACAGTAAGAACCCCTTCAGAACATATGAGCGTCGCCCCACAACCGCTGGAGACCAAAGACTGCACGACTCTGAGGAATGTAGTGATGACGAAGATGAGGATGATTCTGATGGATCGCCACCCATCCTAACGAAAGCCCATGCTATGTTTGGTGTCAAGAGAAAGGTGAGAGCTGGAAATTAGTTATTTTACACATTTCCTCATTGCAGAGGTGGCTGCAGTGTGATTGGCTGGTTATAGTGTTTACATAGGAATGGAAAAAGAAGGGAGTTCAATTGAATGTTATCTAATAGTTTCAGAATGATTGTTTTCCATCATTATATAATGCAACTTGGTATCTGAAGATGTGTTGTCTACCAACTAAGATGTGTTAAATGTTCTTGGCTGCAATGAAAGATTCACTCAATTCTCTAGATTATGTTCAATAATCCTCCGTACAGTACAACAAACAGTTGTGATTTCTCTGGTGCTTTGGAGGCTGTTGTGTAGCAGGCAGGCCAACTGAACCTTGTTCTATTGTCAGGGGTCATGGTTAAGGCAGACAGACTGAACCTTGTTCTATTGTCAGTGGTCATGGTTAAGGCAGACAGACTGAACCTTGTTCTATTGTCAGTGGTCATGTTTAAGGCAGACAGACTGAACCTTGTTCTATTGTCAGGGGTCATGGTTAAGGCAGACAGACTGAACCTTGTTCTATTGTCAGTGGTCATGGTTAAGGCAGACAGACTGAACCTGGTTCTATTGTCAGTGGTCATGGTTAATTTAAATTCTTCCATGGTTTTCACATCTGTGTTGTCGATAGGCCACTGCTCCCTCGTGGTGAAGATGATATTACAACAGATTGTGGTCTAGAAGTTAGGAACCCGCTCTATTTCACACAGCAGTAATATGTCCTCTAGATAAGACTGCCTGCTGATGGTTGTTGCAGATAATTAGTGAATTTGTTACAGGATTGCTTTCATAGTCCTCACTGGGCTTAATCACTACGACAAAAAGAAAGTGACATCCTTGTAATACCCACTCATTGAAAAACTGGAGCGTATGTAGAATGTGGTCTGAGTTAACTCTGCCTGTCTCATTTGTGGTTCTCTAAACCAGTCAGCCTTCATCTGTGGGAAAGAGTTGCTCAAGCGTTCGAGGCTCACATTGTGTGGTTTGAGCATTTTACATTCAGAACAAAAGTTTACAATGAGGCCCGGTCCTCCCTGCAGACATTTAACCAGAGCCTTGAGTGTCTCTCTCTGTTGCTATTAAACCTCAGAAAGAGTTTAGAGAGGAAGTATTATGTTTATTTTAACCTTTTTTCCCCCCATCTGTTTTGTCTGTCTTGGAGAGCAGTTGTGCTCAGAAATGGAAAGTAAGTTTAGTCCAGGACTAAGCTTAATCTGTGTCCGAGAAAACGGCCCTAAAGTTTAACATTTGATCTGTGTTTGTGTTCCAGAGAGAGAGAGCTGAGAGAGCTGTCATGCTCAAGAAGAGAGGTCGCAAGAGAAGAAGGATTAATAGCAGTGTGACGACAGAGACCATCTCAGAGACGACGGAGGTTCTGAACGAACCGTTTGACAACTCTGAGGACGAGAGGCCCATGCCCCTGCTGGAGAGAACCTGCGGGGTGGGCGAGATGGAGGAGGAGGGGCTGAGGAAACCAGTGAAGCGACGCAGAGGTCGTCCACGGCTGGAGAAAAACATGGACAGAGACAATCGTGAACACTGGAATGAAGGTAACTAAATCAGATGTTTTTAAGAAGCTGTATTTTAAGTTGTAAGTTATAACTGACAGCATACAGCCCTTTAAATCTTAACATCACAACACCAATTTGCTCAAATCACTGATGATCTTTTCTTTCTTCTAGTAGCCGGTGTCCTGTCAAAGAAACCGGGCAGGCCTCGAGCGGTTAAGCGCAAGAAGGGCTGGCCCAAAGGAGTGAAAAGGGGGCCTCCAAAATGGCGTCTGAAGAAGGAGAGGAAGATGGGCTTCAAGCTGAACCTGTACACTCCCCCCGAGACGCCGCTGGAGGCCGAGGAGCCCCACATCCAGGCCGAGGAGCCCAAGGAGGAGCCGGAGGACCAGGACAAGGCCTCGACCATCACGGAGGAGGAGTCAGAGCCCGGCAGAGACCTGGCCGGTCGGGACACAGATATGGACAAGCGCCTGCCCTCAGAGCCCCACAGTCACATGGAGGAAGAGAGTCCTAGTAAACTGAGCTCCCCTGGGGTATCTCCTGTGGCTTCTCCCATGGCCTCTTCTCCAGTAGCCTCCCCTATGGCCTCTAGAGCTAGCTCCCCTGTCTTCTCTCCTGTTGGCTCCGCTATGTGTTCTCCCGTCAGATCCCCCATCCGTGACGAGCCACCGGAGGAGGACCCACAAGACAGTGAGCACGGGAACTCTCAAGCTCCTTCTCCATCTAAACAGCTGGACCACAGCACTGAAAGATCAGCCGAGGATGATGAAGACGACGAGGCCACTCACCTGGACGCGGACGATGAAGACGAGAGTCGCGTCGAGTCGACTACAGAGCCAGAGAAAGAGGAGCGGAAGCAAGAGCCAGAGCCTTGTCAGGAGCCTCCTGAAGCGGAGTCCTGCACCACCCTGACTTTTTTACATCCAAATGACAACAATAAGGATTCTGGACGACGTCAGGAGGGGTCTGAAGGGATGGCCTATTGGCGCGAGGAGGAGCGGCCGGCCAACACTGGAGACGAGAGAAGAGACGGTATCCAGGAACAGGCACCAACCGCAGTAGCAGCAGTAGACTCTGATCACCCTGTTGACTCCGAGTCAGAGGAGAGTAGCAGTCAGGAGGCTCGACGCCAGCCCCAGCAGACAGAAAGGGATAGAGAGAGGCTTGTTGCTCTGAATCCTTCTGCTGTGCTGAGAGACCGAGAGGAGGACCGAGAGGAGGACCGAGAGGAGGACCGAGAGGAGGACCGAGAGGAGGACCGAGAGGAGGACCGAGAGGAGGACCGAGAGGAGGACCGAGAGGAGGACCGAGAGGAGGACCGAGAGGAGGACCGAGAGGAGGACCGAGAGGAGGACCGAGAGACGGCCCAGGCCGTGCAGAGCCTCACCCAGGAGACAGAGCGCGACACAGAGACACCGCAGGACAGCTCCAGCTCGGTGTTCCACCAGGAGGCGAGCCACAGCCTGCAGACCCACCCCATGGTCCCCCATAGCCCCCCTCACACCCTAACCTCGCTGGACGAAGGCTGCCCCCAGTCGGACCACAGCAGCCCCCTGTCCTCGGCCCACTCCCACCCCAGTCAGTCGGTGCGCTCTGTCAGCAGCCCGGCGTTGTCCATCCTGGAGAGTAGCAGAGGCAGCAGCAGTGGAGGTAGTGGCGCAGGAGGAGGTTACACCCAGATCAGCCCTGACCACGGCTCCAGCAGCGGAGCCTCCATCTCAGTCCCCTCCTCCCTCCACAACATGGAGACCAGCCCCATGATGGACGTGCCGTCGGTGTCGGACCACTCGTCCCAGCAGGTGGTGGACAGCGGCTTCAGCGACCTGGGCTCCATCGAGAGCACCACAGAGAACTATGAGAACCCCAGCTCTTACGACTCCACGCTGGGGGGCAGCATCTGTGGTGGGGCCGGGGGTCCGGGCGGACCTGGGGGCCCCCCTCAGAACAGCTGTTCCTACGGCCCCCTCCCCCCCAGCGGCCTGGTGCAGAGCAGCTGTGCCGTCAGCCAGCAAATGGGGGGCGTCAACCCTGGAAGCTGTGGCATGATTCAGCAGAATAGCCTAAGCTCCCCGCAGCACTGCAACGTCAAGTCACCACAGGGCTGTGTGGTGGTGGTGGAGAGACCACCGAGTAATGGTCAACACAGTCAGAGGACTCAGCACAGTCAACACAGCCAGCACAGTCACAGTCAAACAATCACACACAATCCCCATGGCCATACTAGGCACACTATCACGCCACACAATCAGCATCCGCAACATAATCAGCCTCACAGCGCTCCACACAATCAACACAGCCAGATAACGCAACACAACCCACACACACACCCTACACACAGTCAGCCACATGGTGTACATCACAATCAACACAGCCTTCACAATCAACACAGCCTTCACAATCAACACAATCAACACGGTCAACACAGCCTTCACAATGAACACGGTCAACACAGCCTTCACAATCAACACAGTCAACACAGCCTTCACAATCAACACAGCCACAGTCAGCAACAGGCCATGACACAGTGTGGCATGCCTACCAACTTCACGGCGCCCATTCAGCTAGCTGACATCCCTGAGTCAGGCAACCCCAACCTGAGCAACATCTATGAGAGGATGAACCAGGAGGGCTATGGCAGCGGTCATTACTCCCAGCCCTCAGCCACCTTCAGCCTGGCCAAACTGCAGCAGCTGACCAACACCCTCATAGACCACCCTCACTCTCTGCCTTTTAACCACTCTGCCTCCCACTCCCACCCTATCACATCCTATGCAAACAGTACCTCCCTGTCATCACACTCGCAGCACTCTGGCCTGGTGTCTCTGTCCCAGTCCCCCCACCCCGGCCACCCTCGCCCCCATGGGGTCTCTCCTCACCCCGGTGGCCCCCAGGTCCAGGTGCAGGCCACCATGACCCCCCCTCTGACCTCCTCCCACCCCCTCAGTTCCCCACAGATGATGCTGCAGCGCAACGCCATGGGCATCCCCAACATCCCTACCTCCCAGTGGACTCTACAGGCTCAGATGGCCCCCGGGGGACCCAAGGGCCCCACACACATTGCCATGCGCTCCAAGTCAGCGGCCTCTGGTCTCTCCTCCCACCCCCACCACCAGCAGCAGATGTACAGCCACACCCGCGGGCCCCTCCAGACAGTCACCATGCAGGCCCCCTCATCCCGGACGCTGGCAGCCATGCCAAGGGGCATGAACATGGGCACGGTCAACATCATGCCGGCCCCTGGCAATCCCTACAACCATGCTGTTAGTGTCAACTCCATGAACATGCCCTCTGCCTCCATCAACCACGCCATGAACGGCTACCACGTCACAACCCAGGGGCCAACCATGATGGCGGCCAACGGTGGTTACCACAGCAACCAGATGTCGGGCCACCAGATGACGGCGGCCTACATGAACCAGTCGCCCGGGGCCCAGTACGCCTCTATGCAGATGGGCATGATGGGAACACAGCCATACCCCCAGCAACCCATGCAGGCTCCGCCGCACAGCAACATGTACTCTTCAGCAGGTCAGCACGGATACATGACCAACACTGGACCCATGTCCAAGCAGACACTCAAAGGGCCTTTCATCAGACGGTAACCCTCGGTTACTGACCTAACGGTTAAAGAAACCGTAACTAATGACAAACAAACTGAATCAATCTGACTGGATGTTTAAATCACACAAATGTGCATTATTATTACTATGAGTCCTAGATGCACAAATTTGGCCTTTTTTTGTTTGTTGATAATGTTTGTTTGTTTTCATTTAGTTTATAGTTACTTAAAAACCAGCACTTGGAAAGAATGCAAAAAGTTTCATCAACAAGCAAACTTTTTACAACAAGCTCCTATCTATGTCAAAGTATTTTTGTTCCTAACAGATTTGTGTTCTTTTAGGTTCTAAGCCTTACGTCATGAAGATAAAAATGTATTTAATTAGTATTAGTCTCCCTGGTCACTCCTTAGGGTAGAGGGGGGAGGAGACTGGGAAGAGATTTCATCACCGGGAGTGAGTGTAGTTATGTAGCAGCCTCAAACTAAGCCATCTAATGTGCCTGCTACAAACAGACTTAAACAAGTGGATATTCCTAGAACCTGTTCAGTGTACCTGTCTAACAGTGCTGACGATTAGTTTGTACTATACTCATGCCTTTGTATATTTAAATTATTGTACTTATTTTGTAAAGCATGCTTCGGTCTCCAGTCTCCGTTAGTAACAGTGCATTGAGTAGTACTGTACAAGTGTTGTGCTTAATAGCAAGCCATTCTAAATATATTTTGGCCTTTATTAGGTTCCCCCTCTCACAGGGCGGGGGGAGAAAGATGAAACTATATTTTGTTAATTCTAATAATGTAAAAAAAAGTGTAAACTTCTTTAGTCCTGTTCTTCTGTATGTTTGAGAGGTTTCATTGCTATGTATGTATAATTCTGAAGTCTTTTGTAACAGATGTCCTTCCTTGAGGCAGCTTTCTGTTTTATAACACAGAAGACTGATTTCTGTCAAGATAACTAAGCATATCTCAGTGTTTGTACCCTGACTCTGATTCTAAAACATTTCAAAGAGGTGTACCAATGTCGAAATGTGGCGGAATTTAAAAAAAACAACTAAATGATTGATGATTATTATTAATAATAAAGAAATATACATTTAGTCCAAAGTCAATATTTTACATAAAGCCTTTAAAAAGTAACGTTTTCATTCCATCTGTAGATTTTTTTTCTATCTTTATAAAATGTTGGATTTATATTTTACAAAATGGATAAGACTAGAGGTTGTGACTAGACCAAACTAAGCTAACGGATTGCATGTAAAAAGCAACTTGTGTTTTTGTCTATATTGCTCTTTTGTAGCCTTTCTACCTGTACAGAATGGCTGGTAGGGTGAGAGCCAGGTCTCCCACTGTAAATGTGCACAAACGAGCAGTCCTTTGTTGATGCCATTCTCCTTTGTCAGTCACTTAAAAATGGTGTACATTTTAGCATAAAATAAATTAGGATTGACCATGCACACAATTTTACTCCACTGATTTAACTCCATTGACAATTGACTTCAGATTAATTGGGAGATTTGAAGTTCAAAATGTTCAACGACAGACTTCTAAGCCAAGGCAATGTCTTATTTATAATACTTGAGCATTTAGTTTAAAAGGGCAATCTGCAGTTGATGCATACATTTTTTTCACTGTGTGATGTATAGCCATGGATTATTGAATAATATAACTGAAATGCCTCATGACCTTAGTTGTACCCAATTACAACCCAAAATATAAGCATGTTTTACTCCAAATGTTTGTAAAAAAAAAAGTCAATGTGAACACTGCTTCAAAACATGGTTAAAACTCATTCTGATTTCATGGATGGTCTGTCAGTATACATGTATGGATACAAGATCTTCATCTGACTCTGCTTCTCACAGCAGGAAAATAATCCTGCAGCAACAGGAAATGTGAATTATGTGGATTATAATTAATGGACATTTTTGTTGAGGTTGATACATTTTTTGGTTAGGGAAAATCAAGTCTGAAATGTTAAAGTGGAAATTACTGACTTTAGATGCCTTTACAATTTGCATTTCCTGCTGCGCAGGAAAATTATTTATGACAAAGTGATCAAATTTAGATAGCAGTTCTGTAGCTCTTGTCTATGAATTTCAGTGTTCAAATTTCTCGAGCCCCTTCCCTTAGCGGTTTACCAAAACAAGTGGCGAAGTGTTGCTTTGTTATTGCTTTGTTTGAACTCTGGATGTCCACTTTAACTCTTTTAAATTTGAAGTACAATTGGAGTACAGTATTTTTGAAGTACTAGGAAACCTACTTGTTTGACAATTTTTTCACTGTACACATTTCTTGTGGAACCAAATGATCTAAATTAAATACATTTCCCTTTTCTCAGGGTGCATCGATCACATTTGATCCTTCTATTCATCCTCCTCTCTTTCCTTGTCCTTTTCTTCTCCTCCTTTTCCCTTGTCAGTCGTCACTCCGTCCCTCTGTTCTAAGAGGTAAGTGTCCAGCTGCCTGAGCTGTTTCAGGAAGCCCCAGTTGGGGATGATACGCCTGCGTCGCTTCACGTGGTCCACGGCGTCCACCACCGTCATGTTCTTACAGATCATCAGGTAGGCCAGGAACAGGGTGGCTGACCGACTTCTCCCCATCACACAGTGCACCAGCAGCTTATCTAATGGAAATGCATAGAAAAACATGACTGGAAGGAGGTGTTTGTTATTAGAATAGAATGGAACGGTACCCCCTGTATAATTACTTTAATGAATAAGCATTAATAACTTACATTTTGTCAACATTTATAAACATGTTAAAGCATTTGTGTCAATGCTTTCTAAAGCATTTATAAGCACTTATAATTGCTTATTCATTTAAGTTGTATTAAAATGTCACTCACTAAGACTAACTTACTCTCAGGTATGTTGAGTGTTTGGTCGATGAACTGGGCTGCAGAAAAGAAGTACTGGCTAAGGTCAAAGGTTGGAGTATCCTCCGCCACGACCCCATAGTAGACCACGTCCATGTCGCCGTAGTACTCCGCACCCGTGTCCACATTATTCCACGTCCCCTCTGCTGCGTTCAGGATGTGGGTCATGCCCAATTTCTTCAGGTTGTATTTGTCTTTGGCACTCTCTCTGTCAATGTAAGGATTTACTAACCTGAGTGCCAGTCAGTTTGTGCTATCATGCCAACTGTTTACAATGATCAAATGGAATTGGCAAGAGCACAAATAGATTGGGCACCTGGCTAAGGATGCAGGGACCTGTACTGCAGGTAGAAGACAAAGGGTGTACTCAAACAGTTAATACATCAGGCAGTAGGTAACTTATAATTATGTATGCAATACTCAGAATACTGAACAGATATAACACTTAAGGTAAATAATATCCTGGCTGGCCATAGACAATATACTGTATGTAGGTCCTATATCTATGGTTTCTGGTCTCTTGCCAACTCCTTAGGGAAATGTCAAGCCAAACATTTGACATGAAAATGAGTGACAAGGAGTTGGCATTATAGAACAAACAGACTATGTTTAATTTGATCTCTTACAGAACACCGACTGCCTAACTTACTCATCTCCAATCCAGACGTTGGGCCAGACCTGGTTGATGTGAGTGTACTCCATGCAGTCACGGTTAAGGATCTTCTCCAGCTCATAGCCTCCAGGTGTAACGTATTCCACCACAGGTTCAGGTGGCTTCATCTTAGGAACAAACTTTTTCTTCACAGTCGCACACCTCTTGGAGCTCTGAGATGCCATGTTTATCACAATAGCTTCTTGCTTTCACACAGGATCCATTCCCTTAAAAATATAAAATAACGTTTTGATTTGGAGCTATTTCCTTCCAACGTGCCACAAAGACAATGTCGTAAGACTGGTATCTATAGCACATTTTTGTTAATGTGCATTTTAGGCATTATTTAAATACCTAACATGCACTGGCAACAGTTAGAATTAGAATTCTGGTCAAAGAACAACATACCAAGAGATTTTAATTGAAGTCCTTTACTGTACTCCCTCTAAAAGTCAGCAAGTGTAGCCTTTTGTGTGTTTCCTGTTGTCAACAGTTGGAGGAAACAAATAGAACCCAATGCTCGAAGTTTAATTCTGGGAGCCTGACGAGAGTCGTCGGTCGGGAGCACAGATTGTATAACTGGACAGGCATCAAATTGAGAGGATATTTTTAGTGCTCTGACGTGCAAGCAAGGCCCCCTGACCTTAGCCTTAGCGGCTGAGTAACTTGCATGTAGGGAAAAACCTCCTCAGTCATAGTTTGCGTCCAGAATGGCATCCTATTGTGCTGTATTTTTTAACGAGAGCCCCCAGAGTCCCCAATGCAGGCTCTAGTCAAAAGTAGTGCCCTATATAGCGAACAGGGTGTCATTTCAGATGCAAACATCTACTAAACAGAGCTGGGAACTTTAATCTCTGCTGCTGGCAGAAGGAAGCTGGGCTGTGCTTATCCTAACTTTGCCTTCGCCAAACGATATATCCCATATTCACTCGAGTGAACAGGGTATGCCAAGCATCTGTTCAAGCATGAGAATGAATCCTTGGAATTCTGTCAGTTAACATATCGCAGTCTTAAAGAGAGGGCCGTGGGATTTTGTGCGTCATTCTATAAGAAAGAGTAGGCCTATACTTAAATTCATATAGTCAAATAAATATGTAACTTTGATGGGTATTTATAGGAGGAAAGATCTTTGAAATATATCTGGTGATAAGATGGGGAAAGGATGGTAAAATAGTACAAGTCTTGAGTTCTCCGTTGTATGATGATATGCGTCATGCATGTTAGTTTGGCTGATCTTTTAAAGGCTTCTCAATGTGAGCCACAGAACAGAAGTCCAAAAGTAATGATTGCAGTGTGGAAAGGGGTTGTATGAATCCTTTTTACATGTCAAATTACAGTTTTACACCATCAAGCCCCTCTCTTCTCCCCTTCACATCTTAATGCTCTGGCATCATTCGCTCTGACAGTGAAATCATTAGACCTGTGATGTTTATTTTATTTTGACAGCGAGCGTCTCTCCTCTACAGTGCGGTGCTCTGGAGTGCAAGCATCTCTTAAGATGGCTCCATCTCTTTTCATCTTGTTTCATCTCTTTTATGAACCACTTTTGGCAAATTTCTGGTATAGTAAATTAACGCTCTTACTTTAAGACGTCACATCTTACCTGCTTCGGTGGTAAATTTCACATTTTAACAACTTCAGTGATAGATTTAAGAAAACATTTTGGAGGAAGGAAGTGACTGAATAAGTGTAACGTTTATTTATTTATAAAGGTATACAGACACATCAATATAACCTACATGTTGTTCAGTCTATTAGTTTCCATCGGTCTGTATATTTCTCATATCAAGCAAAAATAGAACCACGAGAATATAGCATGCTAGTGTTGTTGTATTAGAGAGATGCTGTGATGTCCTACAACAATAGTCTTTCACAATTATACCATGAGTCATTATTCATTTTCCCGTACTCTCCAGAGTCAAGGATGTATCCAGATGGTACAGTTGGCTCAGGCATCCAGTGATGGGGAGAAGCTGAGAATCCCTTGGGCCAGGCAGGGTGGGTGGTTCTGGGCTAGGTTTCTCTCTGGTGACAAAAACCGTGTTGGAGGCCAGGGCAACAGCAGGTGGTGGAGAGAACAGAACTGCATCATCATACCCCTCCAGATGTGATTCTGCTAATTGGAGCTAATTAGAGAACATGTTCTTCAGACTGTCGTCGTTAGCATTTGATGCTCATTGCAGTCTCTCATTTCTAATGTTGGTTTGTTGTAGAAAGAAGAACATTTGTTCTAATGAATGTGTTTTATTAACTTTTATAACTTATTTTTGTGATTTTGTTCGTTGTTTCTGTAGGTACACTTGTTCATTTCGGTTTGTACTCATTATTGTGAAGCAACAAATATCACAAGTATTTGTATTTATTGTTGATCCCCATTAGCTGCTACCAAGGCAGCAGCTACTTTTCCTGGGGTCCGGCAAAATTAAGGCAGTTATACAATTTTAAAAACGTTACAATCCAATCATTACAGAATTCACAACATATTAAGTGTGTGCCCTCAGGCCCATACTCCACTACCACATATCTACAACGCAAAATCCATGTTTACGTTTATGTATAGTGAGTATGTTATGTGTCTGTGCCTATGTTTGTGTTACTTCACAGTCCCCGCTGTTCCATAAGGTGTATTTTTACCTGTTTTTTTTAAATCTGATTCTACTGCTTGCATAAGTTACCTAATGTGGAATAGAGTTCCATGTAGTCATGCCTCTATGTAGTACTGTGTGCCTCCCATAGTCTGTTCTGGACCTGGACTGTGAAGAGACCTCCGGTGGCATGTATTATGGGGTATGCAAGGTTGTCCGAGCTGTGTGCTATATTTTAAACGGACAGCTTGTCAACACCTCTTACAAAAACAAGTAATGATGAAGTCAATCTCTCTTCCACTTTGAGCTATGAGAGATTGACATGCATGTCATTGATGTTAGCTTTCCGTGTACTTTTAAGGGCCAGCCGTGCTGCCCTGTTCTGTGCCAACTGCAATTTCCCCAAGTCCCTCTTTGTGGCACCTGACCACACGACTGAACAGTAGTCCAGGTGCAACAAAATCAGGGCCTGTAGGACCTGTTTTGTTGATAGTGTTGTTAAGAAGGCAGAGTAGCGCTTTATTATGGACAGACTTCTCCCCATCTTAGCTACTGTTGTATCAATATGTTTTGACCATGACAGTTTACAATCCAGGGTTACTCCAAGCAGTTTAGTTACCTCAACTTGCTCAATTTACACATTATTCATGATGAGATGTAGTTGAGGTTTAGGGTTTAGTGAATGATTTGTCCTAAATACAATGCTTTTAGTTTTGGAAATATTTTGTACTAACTTATTCCTTGCTACCCATTTCAAAACTAACTGCAGCTCTTTAAGTGTTGTAGTCATTTCAGTTGCTGTAGTAGCTGACGTGTGTGTGTGTGTGTGTGTGTGTGTGTGTGTGTGTGTGTGTGTGTGTGTGTGTGTGTGTGTGTGTATAGTGTTGAGTGTTGAGTCATCCGCGTATATAGACTTACTTTACTCAAAGCCAGTGGCTTGTTGTTAGTAAAGATTGAAAAAAGCAAGGAGCCTAAACAGCTACCCTGGGGAATTCCTGCTTCTACCTGGATTATGTTTGAGAGGCTTTTATTAAAGTACTCCCTCTGTGTTCTGTTTGACAAGTAACTCTTTATCCACAGTATAGCAGGGGGTGTAAAGCCATAACAGATAGGCTTTTCCAGCAGCAGACTATGATCAATAATGTCAAAAGCTGCACTGAAGTCTAACAAGACAACCCCCACAATAATTTTACACATTTCTCTCAGCCAATCATCAGTCATTTGTGTAAGTGCCGTGCTTGTTGAGTGTCCTTTCCTATATGTGTGCTGAAAGTCTGTTGTGAATTTGTTTATTGTGAAAGGGCATTGTATCTGGTCAAACACCATTTTTTTACAGAAGTTTACTAAGGGTTGGTAACAGACTGATTGGTTGGCTATTTGAGCCAGTAAAGGGGGCATTCCTATTCTTGGGTAGCGGAATGACTTTAGCTTCCCTCCAGGCCTGAGGACAAACACTTTCTAGTAGGCTTAAATTGAAGATGTGGCATTATCGTACGCTACTATCCTCAGTAATTTTCCATCCAGGTTGTCAGACCCCGGTGGCTTGTAATTGTTGATAGACAACAATTTTTTAATGATAAATGTTGAATGTGTTGATCACATTAGCAATATATTTATTTCTGACACATCTTTATACAAAATAATAAAACCATCTACAGTATGAGTATAGTGACTGCACAGTTGTCCCCTACACTATTAGACTATCCATCTATGTCTCATCAAAAACGTGTTCTCATTGTCGTCTAGCCTGGTAGTGGAGTTGTTTGTCCAGGTCTCGGAGCTGCTCCAGGAATCCAGCGTTGGGACAGATGTTTCTGTTTGCAGACACAGCCTTGATGGCATCCACCAGGGTCAGGTTCTCATCGATCATCAGGTAGGCCAGGACCAGAGAGGACGAGCGACTCAGACCCATCGCGCAGTGGACCAACACATTACCTGCCAGGGCCGGGGAGGGAAGAAAGGCTGCACACTTAGCTCTCATTCAGTTGGAGGACACAGGTACATGGGTAATTTCATCATATGTAAAACATATTTACATACAGTAAGTACGGAAATACTGTATCTATTTTGTTTACCTAAGTGATGTCTTGGCTCACCCAAATTCCTGTCAACATTTACCGTATCATATTTAGTAGAAGAACATCTCATAGATTACTTGTTCTTTATTTCATATTGTGTAATTTTTTGTCAAAAAGCATTACAGACCTGTAGGCTAAATATCAAAATGGAGAAATTTCTAAATAGCCTACCTCCCAAAAGTTTTCTTTCAACAATGTTGCAACAAATGTTTCTACACACGGTAATCCGTTGTTTCTTATCATGCTTTGGGGCTTAGGGCCCATGGGAGCGGGTAATTGAACTGTCTTCCAGGCTGTGTGTTTCTGCTAGGGATTACTGTAGGCCCTGCTACACACTAGAGGGCTAGTCCGATCAGCCAGTCAAGTCAGCATGTCGAGGAGGGGAGGCATAACCTGCGTTCCAAATAGCAAATTATTCCCGACATAGTACACTACTTCTGACCAGGGCCCATAGGGAATAGGCTATAGGGTGCCATTTGGAACGCACATCTTATTACTGTCATGTCAGATACCGGATGCACTCTGCATAACGAGGACAGGAAGTAGCAGCTCTGCTAAAGCACAAGGCCACAAACATAATTTTGTCATTTCCATGTCCAATGAAAGTGTTGCTTACAAATTACCAGAGAAATCTATTTAAAGTCAATATTATTGTCCAATGTCCCCGGTTTATGAGGAGATTTCTGTGGGGTACGATATTAGCTTGATATTATGTTTTATCAGCTTTGTGATTTGCATTTTAACTGCTAATGGAATGGAAGGGAGGATTGTTGCATGTTGTTGGAACTGACAGACTAATGATGTTTGAATATAATTAATTCACAAACAATGTAATCCTAAAGGTAATTTTAGAGAAAATGATACAGAGAAAAAAACATGCACAGAATATAAAGTCAGAGATGATGCCCTCTGCATGGTAAAAAAGATAATTAGGTCGGCTGGCTGTAAAGCACTTTGTCAACTGATAATGTAAAAAGGGCCTTGTAAAATACATTTGATTGGTTGATTTGATTGACTGGTTGGCTGATTGCTTACTGTTGGGTGAGCTCAGGGCGGTCTTGATAAATTTGGCCGCAGAGTAGAAGAAGGTACTGAGGTCAAATGAGGGCATGTCGAATGCCTCCACTCCATGGTAGGATATTTTTGTGTCCCTGTAGTAGCTGGCACCTGTGTTCACATTAAACTTCCCATCCGCTGCGTTCAAGACGTGGGTGATGTGATGAGTCCGGAGTGTCCTCTTGTCTTTGGCTGCATACCTAACAACACACAAGACCATGTGGTATTGGTAATACCCAGCCATCACGTGTCTGTCTTGAGACATCTTAAGACATTGTTGTTCTAAATATGTGTCTCGTTGGTTATCAAATTAAAGTTTATTTGTCACGTGCGCCGAATACAACATGTGTAGACCTTAGTGAAATGCTTACTTACTAACCAATAGTGCAAAAATGGTGTTATGTGAGCAATAGGTAAGTAAAGAAATAAAACAACAGTAAAAAGACAGGCTATATACAGTAACGAGGCTATATACAGTAACGAGGCTATAAAAGTAGCGACGCTACATACAGACACCGGTTAGTCAGGCTGATTGAGGTAGTATGTACATGTAGATATGGTTAAAGTGACTATGCATATATGATTAACAGAGAGTAGCAGTAGCATAAAAGAGGGGTTGGCGGGTGGTGGGACACAATGCAGATAGCCCGGTTAGCCAATGTGCGGGAGCACTGTTTGGTCGGCCCAATTGAGGGAGTATGTACATGAATGTATAGGTAAAGTGACTATGCATATATGATGAACAGAGTAGCAGCAGCGTAAAAAGAAGGGTTGGGGGGACACAATGCAAATAGTCCGGGTAGCCATTTGATTACATGTTCAGGAGTCTTATGGCTTGAGGGTAAAAACTGTTGAGAAGCCTTTTTGTCCTAGACTTGGCACTCCGGTACCACTTGCCATGCGGTAGTAGAGAGAAGAGTCTATGACTGGGGTGGGGTCTTTGACAATTTTTAGGGCCTTCCTCTGACACCGCCTGGTGTAAAGGTCCTGGATGGCAGGCAGCTTAGCCCCAGTGATGTGCTGGGCCGTACACACTACCCTCTGTAGTGCCTTGTGGTCCGAGTCCGAGCAATTGCCGTACCAGGCAGTGAAGCAACCAGTCAGGATGCTCTCGATGTTGCAGCTGTAGAACCTTTTGAGGATCTGGACCCATGCCAAATCATTTTAGTTTCCTGAGGGGGAATAGGCTTTGTCGTGCCCTCTTCACAACTGTCTTGGTGTGTTGGGACCATTCTAGTTTGTTGTTGATGTGGACACCAAGGAACTTGAAGCTCTCAACCTGCTCCACTACAGCTCCGTCGATGAGAATGGGGGCGTGCTCGGTCCTCCTTTTCCTGTAGTCCACAATCATCTCCTTAGTCTTGGTTACGTTGAGGGATAGGTTGTTATTCTGGCAACACCCAGCCAGGTCTCTGACCTCCTCCCTATAGGCTGTCTCGTCATTGTCGGTGATCAGGCCTACCATTGTTGTGTCGTCTGCAAACCTGATGATGTTGGAGTCGTGCCTGGCCATACAGTCGTGGGTGACCAGAGAGTACAGGAGGGGACTGAGCACGCACCCCTGTGGAGCTCCAGTGTTGAGGATCGGTATGGCAGATGTGTTGCTACCTACCCTCACCACCTGGGGGTGGACTGTCAGGAAGTGCAGGATCCAGTTGCAGAGGGAGGTGTTTAGTCCCAGGGTCCTTAGCTTAGTGATGCGCTTTGAGGGCACTATGGTGTTGAACGCTGAGCTGTGGTCAATGAATAGCATTCTCACATAAGTGTTCCTTTTTTCCAGGTGGGAAAGGGCAGTGTGGAGTGCAATCGAGATTGCATCATCTGTGGATCTGTTTGGGCGGTATGCAAATTGGAGTGGGTCTAGGGTTTCTGGGATAATGGTGTTGATGTGAGCCATTACCAACCTTTCAAAGCACTTCATGGCTACGGACGTGAGTGCTACGGGTCTGTAGTCATTTAGGCAGGTTGCCTTCGTCTTCTTAGGCACTGGGACTATGGAGGTCTGCTTGAAACATGTTGGTATTACAGACTCAATCAGGGATATGTTGAAAATGTCAGTGAAGACACCTGCCAGTTGGTCAGCACAGGCCCGGAGCACACGTCCTGGTAATCCGTCTGGCCCCGCAGCCTTTTGAATGTTGACCTGTTTAAAGGTCTTACTCACGTCGGCTACGGAGAGCGTGATTACACAGTCGTCCGGAACAGCTGATGCTCTCATGCATGCCTCAGAGTTGGTTGCCTCGAAGCGAGCATAGAAGTGATTTAGCTCATCTGGTAGGCTCATGTCACTGTGCAGCTCGCGGCTGTGCTTCCCTTTGTAGTCTGTAATAGTTTGCAAGCCCTGCCACATAAGATGAGCGTCAGAGCCGTTGTAGTATGATTCAATCTTAGCCCTGTACTGACACTTAGCCTGTTTTAATGGTTTGTCGCAGGGCATAGCACGATTTCTTGTAAGCTTCCGGGTTAGAGTCCCGCACCTTGAAAGCATCAGCTCTACCCTTTAGCTCAGTGCGAATGTTGTCTGTAATCCATGGCTTCTGGTTGGGGTATGTACGTACAGTCACTGTGGTGATGACGTCCTCGATGCACTTATTGATAAAGCCAGTGACTGATGTGGTGTACTCCTCAATGCCATCGGAAGAATCCCGGAA
The DNA here is from genome assembly GCF_029448725.1 of Salvelinus fontinalis. NCBI lineage: Eukaryota > Metazoa > Chordata > Actinopteri > Salmoniformes > Salmonidae > Salvelinus > Salvelinus fontinalis. The sequence goes on from NC_074665.1 coordinate 72,462,462, forward strand.
CATGTTCCAGTCTGTGATAGCAAAACAGTCCTGTAGTTTAGCATCTGCTCCATCTGACCACTTTTTTTATAGACCAAGTCACTGGTGCTTCCTGCTTTAATTTTTGCTTGTAAGCAGGAATCCGGAGGATAGAGATGTGGTCAGATTTACCAAATGGAGGGCGAGGGAGAGCTTTGTACGCGTCTCTGTGTGTGGAGTACAGGTGATCTAGAATTTTTTTTCGCTCTGGTTGCACATTTAACATGTTGATGGAAATGAGGTAGAACTGATTTTAAGTTTCCCTGCATTAAAGTCTCCGTCCACTAGGGTGAGTGGTTTCCTGTTTGCTTATTTCCTTATACAGCTGACTGAGTGCGGTCTTAGTGCCAGCATCTGTTTGTGGTGGTAAATAAACAGCCACGAAAAGTATAGCTGAAAACTCTCTAGGCAAGTAGTGTGGCCTGCAATTTATCACAATGTACTCTACTTGAGGCGAGCAAAATCTAGAGACTTCCTTAGATTTCGTGCACCAACTGTTGTTTACAAATATGCACAGACCCCCCCCCCTCCCCTCGTCTTACCGGGGTGCGCTGTTTTATCTTGCCGTTGCAGCGTATATCCCGCTAGCTGAATATCCTTGTTGTCAATCAGCCACGATTCCGTGAAACATAGGATATTACAGTTTGATGTCCCGTTGGTAGGATATTCGTGATCGTACCTCGTCTAATTTATTGTCCAATGATTGTACGTTGGCGAGTAGTATTGACGGTAACGGCAGCTTTCCCAGTCTCCTTCTTCGGGCCCTGACCAGGCATCCGGCTCTTTGTTCTCTGTACCTGCGTCGCTTCCTCTTGCAAATAACGGGGATGTTGGCCCTGTGGGGTGTTTGGAGAATGTCTTGTGCGTCGTCCTTGTTGTAGAAATATTCGTAGTCTTATCCGAGGTGAGTGATCGCTGTCCTGATATCCAGAAGTTTTTTTTGCTGTAAGATACTGTTGCAGAGACGTTATGTACAAAATAAGTTACAAATAACGCGAAAGAAAAACACATAATAGCACAATTGGTTGGGCGCCCGTAAAACTGCTGCCATTTCTTCCAGTGCTATTTTAGTGGTGATACGTAGTGTTCATTAAGCCTGTGTATGCTTGACATAAAGATTCATAAGTAAAGTGTTACCAGGGTATTTTAATCTCTGGTTGTAACCATGTCCCCTCGAATCACATCACATCTTAGCAGACACTTTTATCAGTTTCTTACAGTCCTTGCAGGAATTGAATCCACGACCTTGTGACATATGTCACTACTGCACTGTAAGACTTCTGTCATTTCAACAGTAAAACACTGTAGAATGTACAGTAAAATACCTTAAATGTGTTTTACGTAATTGAATATGGTTCATTTTTGGATGTTGTGGTGGGGAAAGAGTCTGTGGCTCTAACATATTTTAAGTTGTGCCTTGTAAAAGGTTAGATTTGTTGCACCCATGAGTGCGCATGCTGTACCCCCACATAATACAGTAACATACTGTATTTTAGGAATTCTACAAACCTTGTTCTGAAAATCTAGAGTAACTTACTGGCCAAATGCTGTGAGTAATATACTGTATTTCAAAATGGCAAAAAGTGTCAAACCTCTAATGGTTGACTGGCTAGCCATGTCCTTTTAATCTGCTATGCCCTGTAGTCACTGTCAGTTTAGAAGCCTTTGTTGAGGCATAAAGTACAAGTGATATAAAACACCAAATATCAGATGGTATATAATTATATATTCACTATTAGCAATTTCTGATTTTGATTTTAATACAATTCAACAATAGAGTACTGTATTGCTGTTTAGCTGTATATGTAATGCAGCATATTGTAAATTGTGGTGCGTTGTGGAAAAATATTGTGGGAGGGGAAAGAATCGTTGGCTCATTAACATATTTTAAGGCTTGCCATGTCATATATTTGCTGCACCCGTTAAGGAAAGATCTGTGCCAATTTATTATATGTGTAGTAGTTCCCTAAAAATTACATGTATATAGGGGACAGATCAGAATGGTAGCGGGTCTTAAAACTTTTATATTTTGAGTATTTAACATGTCCATTTTAGGCCTCTAGAAGTGCAAGTCATATAAAACACCTAGTATTCATTAATATGCTGTAATATTCAAATGCCTGGTAGCCAACCTGCTTGCACCAATCCCGTGTAATTAAAGTAAAATCAAATAACTTTATTTGTCACATGCGCCGAATACAACAGGTGTAGACCTTACCGTGAAATGCTTACTTACAAGCCCATAACCAACAGTGCAATTCAAGAATGAGTTAAGAACATTTTTACCAAATAAACAAAAGTAAAATATTATAAAAACTAACACTGTAAAATAACAATAATGAGGCTACATACAGGGGGTACCGGTACCGAGTCAATGTGCGGGGGTACAGGTTAGTCGAGGTAATTTGTACATGAATGGTAGGGTTGAAGTGACTATGCATAGATAATAAACAGCGAGTAGCAGCAGTGTACAAAACAAATGGAGGGGGGTGTCAATGTAAATAGTCCGGTGGCCATTTGATTAATTGTTCAGCAGTCTTATGGGTTGGGGGTGGAAGCTGTTAAGGAGCTTGGTCCTAGACTTGGTGCTCCGGTACCGCTTGCTGTGCAGTAAAAGTCTATGACTTGGGTGACTGGAGTCTCTGACAATTTTTTGGGCTTCCTCTGGGCTGACATTCTTAGTGTATTTGTCACTTTTACAGTATTATACTGTGTGTCATTGCTTTGACATTATAGTAATTTACAGGAAGCTGGCATCAAGTTACTGTGAAAATCTCAATACTGTGTTGGCTCTATCCAGAGATTGAGATACACTGTATCATAAGATATCTTGTTCTAATTACATAAATGTTTAAGACCAATGTATCCTTAACTACAACATTTTCAGTAACGGTTACAGAAAAGTTTTCCTGCCATGACTGATATGTGTTTCATTTATTAACCTTGGCTGAATGCACTGACAGTAAGTTGCTAAGTACAAGTGGTGCCCACTATATGACCTAAATGTAAAAAATGTAAATGTTTTTAAAAAACACTGGGTAATATGTCACTGGGTAATTCCAGTAATATACTGTAAATTAGATTACAGTAACTTACTTGGTACTGTAAATTAGATCACAGTGACATTTTTGCTACCATAAAGTGGATAACCATATTTGTACTGTAAAATTACGGTAACTTACTGGCCAATTGATGCCAGTAAGTTACTGTACATTTGACAGATAATGTTTTACAGTGTGGGCTTATTAACAATGTATGCAGTTTTGACAAGGAACAAGCTTCAGTCTAAGTGATGAAAAAACATCACATACACTACCGTTCTAAAGTTTGGGGTCACTTAGAAATGTTCTTGTTTTGAAAGAAAAGCTATTTTTTTGTCCATTTTTAAAATAGCATCAAATTTATCAGAAATACAGTTTAGACATTGTAATGGTGTTAATGACTATTGTAGCTGGAAACGGCAGATTTTCTTATGGAATATCTACAGTTGAACTTAGGTTGGAGTCATTTAAAACTCGTTTTTCAACCACTCCACAAATTTCTTGTTAACAAACTATAGTTTTGGCAAGTCGGTTAGGACATCACTGTATCACAATTCCAGTAGGTCAGAAGTTTACATACACCAAGTGGACTGTGCCTTTAAACAGCTTGGAAAATTCCAGAAAATTATGTAATGGCTTTAGAATCGTCTGATAGGCTAATTGACATCATTTGAGTCAATTGGAGGTGTACCTGTGAATGCATTTCAAGGCCTACCTTCAAACTCAGTGCCTCTTTGCTTGACATCATGGGGAAATCAAAATAAATCAGCCAAGACCCCAGAATTTTTTTTGTAGGCCTCCACAAGTCTGGTTCATCCTTGGGAGCAATTTCCAAACGCCTGAAGGTACCACGTTCATCTGTACAAACAATAGTGCGCAAGTATAAACACCATGGGACCACACAGCTTTCATACCGCTCAGGAAGGAGATGCGTTCTGTCTCCTGGAGATTAACGTACTTTGGTGCGAAAAGTGCAAATCAATCCCAGAACAACAGCAAAGGACGTTGTGAAGATACTGGAGGAAAAAGGTACAACAGTATCTATATCCACTGTAAAAAAAAAAAAGTCCTATATCGACATAACCTGAAAGGCCGCCCAGCAAGGAAGAAGCCACTGCTCCAAAATTGTCATTAAAAAAGCCAGACTACGGTCTGCAACTGCACATGGGGACAAAGATCGTACTTTTTGGAGAAATGTCCTCTGGTCTGATGAAACAAAAAATAGAACTGTTTGGCCATAATGACCATCGTTATGTTTGGAGGAAAAAGGGGGAGGCTTGCAAGCCAAATAACACCATCCCAACCGTGAAGCACGGGGGTGGCAGCATCATGTAATAGTACCCACAAAACACCAGTCTCAACGTCAACAGTGAAGAGGCGACTCCGGGATGCTGGCCTTCTAGGCAGAGTAACTCTGTCCAGTGTCTGTGTTCTTTTGCCCAACTTAATCTTTTCTTTTTATTGGCCAGTCTGAGATATGACTTTTTCTTTGCAACTCTGCCTAGAAGGCCAGCATCCCGGAGTCACCTCTTCACTGTTGACGTTGAGACTGGTGTTTTGCGGGTACTATTTAATGAGCTGCCAGTTGGGGACTTATGAGGAATCTGTTTCTCAAACTAGACACACTAATGTACTTGTCCTCTTGCTTAGTTGTGCACCGGCGCCTCCCACTCTTTCTATTCTGGTTAGAGACAGTTTGTGCTGTTTTGTGAAGGGAGTAGTACACAGCGTTATGAGATCTTCAGTTTCTTAGCAATTTCTCGCATGGAATAGCCTTCATTTCTCAGAACAAGAATAGACTGACGAGTTTCTGAAGAAAGTAATTTGTTTCTGGCCATTTTGAGCCTGTAATCGAACATACAAATGCGGATGCTCCAGATACTCAACTAGTCTAAAAAAGGCCAGTTTTATTGCTTCATTATTCAAGACCACAGTTTTCAGCTACAACAGTTTTCAGCTGTGCTAACATAATTGCAAAAGGGTTTTCTAATGATCAATTAGCCTTTTAAAATGATCAACTTGGATTAGCTAACACAACGTGCCATTGGAACAAAGGAGTGATGGTTGCTGATAATGGGCCTATGTACACCGATGTAGATATTCTTTTTAAAAATCTGCCGTTTCCAGCTACAATAGTCAATTACAACATTAACAATGTCTACACTGTATTTCTGATCAATTTAATGTTATTTTAATGGACAAAAAATTTGCTTTTCTTTCAAAAACAAGGACATTTCTAAGTGACCCCAAACTTTTGAACGGTAGTGTATATTTACAAAAAAAAATATGAACTCAAGCATCTGCTACGTGGCACTTACAGTGTAACATATTATTTTGAGGGTGAGTTCTCTTACATGTCTCCTATGTAGATCCTGGGCTGGACCTCATCCATATGGTCACTGGTCCCTGGTTTGGTCCACATCAGCCTCTGGAGCTCTGAGGCTGTGGGAGTCTCGTACCTGCTCTCTGCCCCCTCCGAACCCCCCAAACAACTGCTGATGCTGTCCATGCCCTGGAGCATGTCTGGCTGTCTGGGTGGTGATGGTGGTGGTCTGAAACTCCTGTTGCTGGTAGACCTCCCACTCAGTCTGCTTTTGGAGTCACACATTTACATTTTTATCAGCGATTCCAATATGGTACAATACAATAACACAACTACATTAATACAATGCCAAGAAGTGTCCTTGTTTGTTTCCTAAATCTCTGTTGTAATGAATTCTCTACTGTCATGTTTTTTTCATCATATTTTAAATAACACTGTCATAATGACAACAACACATCTGCCACACTGCTCCTCAAAACGGGGCCCCTCAGGGGTGTGTGCTTATAGTCTCCTCCTGTACTCCCTGTTCACCCACGACTGCGTGGCCAAGCACGACTTAACACCATTAAGTTTGCTGATGACACAACGGTGGTAGGCCTGATCATCAACAGCGATGAGACCTGGCAGTGTGGTGCCAGGACAACAACCTCTCCCTCCACGTGAGCAAGACAAAGGAGATGATCGTGGACTACAGGAAAAGGAGGGCTGAACACACCCCCATTCACATGGATGGGGCTGTAGTGGAGCAGGTCGAGACACACACCAAGAATGTCATGAAGAGGGCACGACAACGCCTTTTACCCCTCAGGAGACTGAAGAGATTTGGCATGGGTCCCCAGATCCTCAAAAAGTTATACAGATGCACCATCGAGAGCATCCTGACCAGTTGCATCACCGCCTGGTATGGCAACTGCTCGGAATCCAACCGTAAGGCGCTACAGAGAGTAGTGCGTACAGCCCAGTACATCACTGGGGCCAAGCTTCCTGCCATCCAGGACCTATATACTAGGCGATGTCAGAGGAAGTCCCCAAAAATTGTCAGACTGTTCTTTCTTTCGGACCAAAAGGTTCCATAACCGCTTCTATCCCCAAGCCATAAGACTGCTGAACAATTCGTCAAATAGCCACCCAGACTATTTACATTTACACCCCCTACTCCTTTGTTTGTACACTGCTGCTACTCACTGTTTATTATCTATGCAGTGTCACTTTACCCCTACCTACATGTACAAATTACCTCGACTAACCAGTACCTCCGCACAATGTCTCGGTACCAGTCCCCCCTGTATATAGCCTCCTTATTGTTAGTTTCTGTTAAACTATAGTAAAAAATAAAAATTATTTCATAAATATTTTATTAGCTCTATTTTCTGAACTGCATTGTTGGTTAATAAGGGCTTGTAAGTAAGCATTTCACGGTAAGGTCCTATACTCAATGTCCTATACCTGTTGTCCTATACCTGTTGTCCTATACCTGTTGTCCTATACCTGCATGCGACAAATAACATTTTTTTTGATTTTGTCATGAAGCATTATGACCATCCTGTGTCACTTTACTTGGACTAAGAAAATACACTTTATGACACTGCCAAGAAGCCAGATAGGCCTATTACGTACATGGCCTTATATCAGTCAGAGGGTCTGTCTTGTCCTGCTCAATAAATTTGCTCCTGCATTCATCCCAGTCATCATCAACAGAGCATTGGGGTAGGTGCATTTCGGACATCAATGTGTGCGCAATTACAAAGACATTTTAATATGGTCAATAAAAAAATATATAACATAGCCTACCTGTCAACAGTATGTTTATGATGTCATGGTATATTTCGCCTTGTTTTGTAATTTTTGACACTTATGTTGTCATAGCCAGCCATAAAATAACGTAATATGTCACAACAGGTCTAAATATGTGTCATGACAGTATTATAACAGGTTATGTCAGCAGTTATGACATGGTTATGACTGTGTCATAAGGTGTTAGGATGCTGGGTGTCAAGTAAAGTGTTAACGCATTAATTTAGATTTGAATGATTCTGCTCTGGGCTTTGGATAGGGATACATATTTATCTTATATGTTGTCATCGTAAAGAAACCTTTAGCAAGCTTATTTTTATTCCAGTTTTATAGAGATGAAATGTAATGCTCAGCGGTGGGGTTTGGAGATTTATTGTCCATGGGGACAAGACAAAATCTGTTTCTGTGACTATTTGTAAAGCGGTCTGGTGTAGCATATGTAAGTGCACTCCAACATCTTGATAGCTCCATCCATCTCTATCTTTCCTACATCCGCAAACACACACACATTATAGTAGTGTATGCGTGTGTGAGAGAGGAGAGGTGTATCTCTGCATAAGTATAACATATGAGCTTTACACTGAGTACCTGGAGGCTCTTCCTCTTCATTGATCTACAACTACATTTCCTCTTCTCTCACTTCTCTCTTATTAATGGGCAGTTTTTTTCCCCACACGCTTTAGACCAGTGTTTCCCAACTCTGGTCCTCGAGTACCCCAACAGTACACATTTTTATTGTAACCCTAGACAAGCACACCTGGTTGAATGAGGTGTTTGTCCAGGGCTACAACAAAAATGTGCACAATTGGGGGTAATGGAGGACCAGGGTTGGGAAACACTGCTTTAGACAGTGGAATACTGCAGGGCAGCTGCCTTAGCCCACATCCTTCCGTAATATAAACTCAGCAAAAAAAGAAACGTCCCTTTTTCAGGACCCTGTCTTTCAAAGATTATTCATAAAAATCCAAATAACTTCACAGATCTTCATTGTAAAGGGTTTAAACACTGTTTCCTATGCTTGTTCAATGAACCATAAACAATTAATGAACATGCACCTGTGGACCGGTCGTTAAGACACGAACAGCTTACAGACGGTAGGCAATTAAGGTCACAGTTATGAAAACTTAGGACACTAAAGAGGCCTTTCTACTGACTCTGAAAAACACCAAAGAAAGTGTGTGAACGTGCCTGCTTAGGCATGCTTCAAGGTGGCATGAGGACTGCAGATGTGGCCAGGACAAAAATGGCAACGTCTGTACTGTGAGACGTCTAAGACAGAGCTACAGGGAGACAGGGCGGACAGCTGATCGTCCTCGCAGTGGCAGACCACGTGTAACAACACCTGCACAGGATCGGTACATCCAAACATCACACCTACGGACAGGTACAGGATGGCAACAACAACTGCCCGAGTTACATCAGGAATGCACAATCCCTCCATCAGTGCTCAGATTGTCCACCATAGGCTGAGAGAGGCTGGACTGCAGCTTGTAGGCCTGTTGTAAGGCAGGTCCTCACCAGACATCACCGGCAACAACATCGCTTATGGGCAAAAACCCACCGTCGCTGGACTATACAGGATTGGCAAAAAGTGCTCTTCACTGACGAGTCACGGTTTTGTCTCACCGGGGGTGATGGTCGGATTCACATTTATCGTCGGGTGAGGGTGAGGGTTAGTGCTATTCCCCCCAGAAATGTCCGGGAACTTGCAGGTGACTTGGTGGAAGTGTGGGGTGACATCTCACAGCAAGAACAGGCAAATCTGGTGCAGTCCATGAGGAGGTGATGCACTGCAGTACTTAATGCAGCTGGTGGCCACACCAGATACTGACTGTTACTTTTGATTTTGACCCCCCCTTTGTTCAGGGACACATTAATCAATTTCTGTTAGTCACATGTCTGTGGAACTTGTTCAGTTGTTGAATCTTATGTTCATACAACTATTTACACATGTTAAGTTTGCTGAAAATAAATGCAGTTGACAGTGAGAGGATATTTCTTTTTTTGCTGAGTTTATATATCAACAACCTTCCTTATGCCTTATCTGAATCTCAAAGTACTATATTTGCAGATGATACTGCAATTTATACAGCAAGACAATCTGTTCAACCGGTACAGCAAGCTCTACAAGTAGATCTGGGAAATATCAGGGAGTGGGTTTGCTGGAACAAACTTGTTTTGAATGCTAAGAAAACCAAAGTTATGTTGGTCTGTTCCATAAGGAAAATGCCAACAACATGGGATGTGATTAAGCATGGGGGAGTACAAATTGAGGAAGTTGCAGAAACTAAACTACTAGGGGTGCAGCTAGACAACTCTTCATCGTGGTCGTCTAAAAAAAATGATCTATGTAATAAAATATTAAACACTGCATCAGAAGGATAGCTAAATACTTACCAGGAAAGTTTCTTAAGCAAAGAACCCAAGCATTAATTGGGAGTCAGGTGAACTACTGTTCTGTGGTCTGGGGAAATGCATCAGTAAGTGAGATTAGGAGGCTGCAGATTTCACAGGACAAAGCAGCAAGGATTGTTTTAAGGTGCTCTTGGGTGGTCATCAATCAACAAGATAATTGAAGAAAATGTCATTTTATTTCACAATGTACACCATTTTAAAATGGCTAAACTTCGATAACAACATTATTCAGTTGTTATCAGACAGACATTCAGTAAATACCAGGACAATATTTTCCACCATCTGTCTTATCCCGGCAGAAAAAAGAAATAGTTGAAATAACATTTAGATTCAGAACAATAAATAAATTGAAAAATGTGTCTGAGCAAACCAGAAATATAATATAAATTCAAACAATACTTTAAAACCACTTAAATATAATAAATTGGAAGGTTGTGCATGACTATGGTAGGAGACTGTCAAGACTATTTATCTGGTCAATATGTCATTGTATTATGTCTTATTTGTTATAATCACATTTTCACATAAAACAGTGTATTATAAATTGTAGTGTAATGTTTAAGGACTCTTGGAAGAGTAGTCCTAATGAGGACTAAAAGAGATCCTAATAAAATAAAATCTCCCCCCCTCCAAATCAGGGGCGCAAAGTTGATTTGCCTTATGTCCATGTTGAGCTGTAGCTCTGCTTCCCTCAGGCTAACCTGTCCTTCCTGCTCCTCTCTGCCTCACTTTTGTGGAATTAAAGATGCTGTGTGTGTGGGAAAGTGCCCATATTTAACACCGAGGGTAAATCAAAATGTGTTTTTACCTCTACTTACCTCTAGTCTCCCTCCTCTTGCAGGGTTCATGAATTACAGTTCCTCTTTTGCTTCGGGGGTTTGTTCTAGATTTGTTAATAACAGATGATTGAGGAATTATCCATGCAATGATGTACACTACATACATTTTTCAGATTATGTGTTATATTTAAGCAATAAGGCCCGAGGGGGTCTGGTGTATGGCCAATATACCATGGCTAAGGGTTGTATCCAGGGACTGTCGTGCCTTAGTCGTGGTATATTTAAGCAATAAGGCACCGAGGAGGTGTGGTATATGGCCAATATACCATGGGTAAGGGCTGTTATTAGGCACGACGCAACACGAAGAGCCTAGATACAGCCGTGGTATATTGGCCATATACTACAAATTCCGGAGGTGCCTTATTGCTATTATTAACTGGTTACCAATGTAATTAGAGCAGTAAAAATATAAATGTTGTCATACCCGTGGTATACAGTCTGATATACCACAGCTTTATAATGTCAGACGTACTCTTTTACTTTGCTACAACCTAAAGAAAGCATGTACAGTATATACGGCGATCTACAAAAAGTTATTGGCACCCTTGATAAAGTGAGCAAAAGACTATAAAATAAATAATACAAATGATTAGCTATATTGTATGCAGTTTTTTATATATATATTATTTTATACTAATACAATTGCTCAGAGAAAGAGATTTTGTTTAACAAGTAATACCTTTTTTCTAAAAAACTATTTGGTGTCCAAATTATTGGCACCCTTAAAGATTCTTATAAATATAATCAAACTAAATTAAATCTGCATTAACATTCCACTCTTTTAAATTAATCTCAGTTTAAGGAACTGTATTTTGGCCTTCCACTGTGGTATAAAAAATAAGGTAACACGTGTGTAAAATACATTTGTCATCCATCACCATTGGGAAAGGCAAAGAACTCACAAATTAAACGAGACAAATGGTTGTTGACCATCATAAATCCAGCAATGGGTACATAAAAATGGAGAAAAACCCCCCGAAATATACCACTAACCACTATTAGGGCAATAACCACTTGAACAGTGGTAAATGTGCCTGGTAGAGGGTGCATTTGTATCTTGTCCCCATTCAGTGAGGAAGATGATTTGGGAGGCAAAGAAAAGTCCAAGGGCCACAGTTGGAGAATTACAAAACTTGGTTGCATTTTGGGGTCACCAAGTCTCTTAATCTACAATTAGATGCCACCTCCATGCTATTTGGAAGGGTTGCCATAAAAAAAGCCTTTATTGAAAGCAACCAACACATGTAAACGCTTGGAGTTTGCTAAATGCCATTGGCACTTGTACTGGAACGGGGTGGTATGGTCAGGTGAGCCGAAAATAGAAGTCTTTGGTCATGCACACCAGCGGTAGGTTTGGCGTCGAAAGAAGGATGCATATGCAGAAAATAACCTCATACCTACTGTAAAATATGGTGGTGGATCTTTGTTATGGGGCTGTTTTGCTTCCACTGGTCCTGGGGCCCTTGTTAAGATTAACGGCATCATTAACCTTACCCAGTATAAGGACATTTTAGCCAAAACCTGGTTGCCTCTGCCAGGAGGTGGACACTTGGTCAGAAGTGGATCTTCCAGCAAGACATTGACCACAAGCACACCAAAATCCACAAAGAAATAGTTAACCACATAATCAACATTTTGGACTCGAACCCCATTGAAAACCTGTGGCTGGTATTGAAGAGGGCAGTCCATCAGCACAGACCATGGGATATAAAGTATCTGAAAATATTCTGCACGTAGGAATGGTCTAAGATCCCTCCCAATGTGCTGTCCAGTCTCATAAAACATTATAGAAAAAGGCTGTGTCATTATCCTAGCAAGAGGATGCACAACATATTGAAAACAGGGGTGCCAATAATTTTTTGACATACATTTTTGAGAGAAAAAAATTATTTGTTCAACAAAATCTCTCTGCGCAATTGTATAAAATAATATAAGGTAAAAAATGTGGAGTATGCAAAGTAGCTCAGCATTTGTATGATGAATGATTTGTATGATACATTTTTTTTGCTCATCATTATAAAGTGTGCCAATACTTTTGGATGTGACTGTATATCCAAATGTATGTTGTGAGGAGATTATTGAACAACAGACAACTCATAAAATGTATATTAGACAGCTGAAATAATAGACACTTGCCTTGTAGTGTTGCTTGTCAGGAAATCTTATTAAATAGGAGCTCTTGTACATGTAGGCTAGCGGCACAACTGTCTAGGTACTAGTAGTGTCATCTACCATGCAACTTTTTCTTTCTATTTAAATATCTGAATGATCTCAGCTCAAAATAATTCTGGCATCATCTTCTGCATACCCCAAAAGTTATGTGAGCTAGGCTACCAGTAGGTATGGAGAGCGTTAGAGGACATACTGTTTGGTTTTGTCGGCTGCAAGAAAATAACTTTATGAAGTACTGTACTGCTCTTGCTTTCTATATTTCTGTTTATGGAAAAGGACATTCCTTTAGATTTTGTGCAGAAGGTATGAGATTACCTCATTCATTTTGACACAATGCAGAAAATGTGAAAATGTGTTACCCATGGCAAATAATCTTGAAACCTGAAAAAAGTATTCTTTCCGAACATCCATAGAACTTTTTATTATGTCAGTCAATAATACAATTAATCTAAAACATAATATTGCAGAATATTTTATTCAACATACAGTTATGTAGATGTATGTTTGTTTTAAGGTTAAGGTAGTTTATCCATAAGAAAGTTAATTGACATTTATTTTCACTTGATGTAAATATCAACTTTCTCTTTTAAGCTTCATGTTATACTGATAAAAATGTAAATTCCTTGGGGAAAAAACTATTATAATTTTTTTTTTATTATTCACGCCGGCATTTTTTAACATTTGGTCAATTTTCAAATATATATTTTTTTAATTCCAGATATATTTGTCACATGCTTCTTAAACAACAGGTGTAGACTAATAGTGAAATGCTTACTGACGGGGCCTTCCCAACAATGCAGAGAGAAAAAAAACAAGAAATAGTAGAAAAATAATAACACAAGGAATACACAATGAGTAACAATAACTTGGCTATATACATGGGGTACCAGTACCGAGTTGATGTGCAGGGGTAGGAGGTAATTGACATAGATACTGTATGTACTAATAGGTAGGGATAAAGTGACTCGGCAACAGGATAGATAAAACAGTAGCAGCAGCGTATTTAATGAGTTAAAAAGAGTTAGTGCAAAAAGGGTCAATGCAGATATTCCGGGTAGCTATTGGATAACTATTTAACTAAGTATTTAGCAGTCTTATAGCTTGGGGGTAGAAGCTGTTCAAGGTCCTGTTTGTTCCGGACTTGCATTAGTACCGCTTGCCGTGCGGTAGCAAAGAGAACAGTCTATGACTTGGGTGGCTGGAGTCTTTGACAATTTGTAGGGTCTTCCACTGACACCGCCTGGTATAGAGGTCCTGGATGGCAGGGAGCTCGGCCCCAGTGATGTACTG